>NC_091204.1:34519351-34603462 GCF_040958095.1 Procambarus clarkii | reverse complement strand
GATTGGAGCGGTTTTAAGTGTACATCTTCCATCGTTAATATAAACGGAAAATCAAGAACATTTAGTTTCTCATGAAAACACATTGTTTTTTATCATTTGTATTGGAAACAACATTGTCATATGTCTTTTCTTGGATCTAAATAATACGAAACCTCGCTCTATGATTTGAAGTTAAAATCCTCAAATATGGTTATATAGTGACTTTTTCACGTTTTTCATGTAGTTTGATATTACGTAAATATATTCATTTTACCAATATTTCGATACTATTTCATGTAGTATCACGATATGTGATTTGGCCTTCAAATCTCAGAATTTCGCATAATATTGCATTTTAAGCAAGTTTTCTTGCATTTTGCTTCGTACGAAAAATCATCGAATTCAGCAATATTTTAACGTTTATCATCTCCTTTTCCTTCATGTGATTTAAATAAAATATCATCGAATTAGGCAATATTTGCCGTTTTCCACGTTTTTGTGAATTTTCCGTCCATGGGTAATAATTGATATATATACGATAAAAATGATGCAAACACATAATTGATTAGATAATAACCTTAAATACTTCATTTTCAATCATCTATTTGTTTCTCGTTAAAATACTGAGTAAGATATTGAAAAGGGGAGAAGTTCGGTTTTTATTGCATATATCGACGTTTCAGCCGGATTAGAACGGTTTTACGTGTACATCTTCCATCGGTAATATAAACGGAAAATGAGGAACATTTTAGTTAATTCCATCGGTTTTTATCATTTGTATTGGAAACAACATTGTCATATGTCTTTTCTTGGATCTATATAATACGAAACCTCGCTCTATGATTTGAAGTTAAAATCCTCAAATATGGTAAAATAGTGACTTTTTTCACGTTTTTCATGTAGTTTGATATTACGTAAATATATTCATTTTTACCTATATTTCGATACTATTTCATGTAGTGTCACGATATGTCAGTTGGCCTTCAAATCTCAGAATTTCGCATAATATTGCATTTTAAGCAAGTTTTTTTGCATTTTGTTTCGTACGAAAAATCATCGAATTTAGCAATATTTTGACGTTTATTATCTCCTTTTCCTTTATGTGATTTAAACAAAATATCATCGAATTAGGCAATATTTTGCCGTTTTTTCACGTTTTTGTGAATTTTCAGTTTACTGGTATTAATTCATTAAATATACGATAAAAATGATGCAAACACATAATTAATTAGATAATAACCTTAAATACTTCATTTTCAATCATCTATTTGTTTCTCGTTAAAATGCTGAGTAAGATATTGAAAAGGGGAGAAGTTCGGTTTTTATTGCATATATCGACGTTTCAGCCGGATTAGAGCGGTTTTACGTGTACATCTTCCATCGGTAATATAAACGGAAAATCAGGAACATTTTAGTTATTTCTAATGAAAACACATTGGTTTTTATCATTTGTATTGGAAACAACATTGTCATGTGTCTTTTCTTGGATCTAAATAATACGAAACCTCGCGCTATGATTTGAAGTTAAAATCCTCATATATGGTAAAATAGTGACTTTTTTCACGTTTTTCATGTAGTTTGATATTACGTAAATATATTCATTTTTACCAATTTTTCGATACTATTTCATGTAGTGTCACGATATGTCAGTTGGCCTTCAAATCTCAGAATTTCGCATAATATTGCATTTTAAGCAAGTTTTTTTGCATTTTGTTTCGTACGAAAAATCATCGAATTTAGCAATATTTTGACGTTTATTATCTCCTTTTCCTTTATGTGATTTTAACAAAATATCATCGAATTAGGCAATATTTTGCCGTTTTTCCACGTTTATGTGAATTTTCAGTTTATTGTTATTAATTCATTATATATACGAAAAAATGATGTAAACACATAATTGATTAGATAATAACCTTAAATACTTCATTTTCAATCATCTATTTGTTTCTCGTTAAAATACTGAGTAAGATATTGAAAAGGGGAGAAGTTCGGTTTTTATTGCATATATCGACGTTTCAGTCGGATTAGAACGGTTTTACGTGTACATCTTCCATCGGTAATATAAACGGAAAATCAGGAACATTTTAGTTAATTCCATCGGTTTTTATCATTTGTATTGGAAACAACATTGTCATATGTCTTTTCTTGGATCTAAATAATACGAAACCTCGCTCTATGATTTGAAGTTAAAATCCTCAAATATGGTAAAATAGTGACTTTTATCACGTTTTTCATGTAGTTTGATATTACGTAAATATATTTCATTTTTACCAATATTTCGATACTATTTCATGTAGTGTCACGATATGTCAGTTGGCCTTCAAATCTCAGAATTTCGCATAATATTGCATTTTAAGCAAGTTTTTTTGCATTTTGTTTCGTACGAAAAATCATCGAATTTAGCAATATTTTGACGTTTATTATCTCCTTTTCCTTTATGTGATTTAAACAAAATATCATCGAATTAGGCAATATTTTGCCGTTTTTTCACGTTTTTGTGAATTTTCAGTTTATTGTTATTAATTCATTAAATGTACGATAAAAATGATGCAAACACATAATTGATTAGATAATAACCTTAAATACTTCATTTTCAATCATCTATTTGTTTCTCGTTAAAATGCTGGGTAAGATATTGAAAAGGGGAGAAGTTCGGTTTTTATTGCATATATCGACGTTTCAGCCGGATTAGAGCGGTTTTACGTGTACATCTTCCATCGGTAATATAAACGGAAAATCAGGAACATTTTAGTTAATTCTAATGAAAACACATTGGTTTTTATCATTTGTATTGGAAACAACATTGTCATATGTCTTTTCTTGGATCTAAATAATACGAAACCTCGCTCTATGATTTGAAGTTAAAATCCTCAAATATGGTAAAATAGTGACTTTTTTCACGTTTTTAATGTAGTTTGATATTACGTAAATATATTCATTTTTACCAATATGTCGATACTATTTCATGTAGTATCACGATATGTCAGTTGGCCTTCAAATCTCAGAATTTCGCATAATATTGCATTTTAAGCAAGTTTTTTTGCATTTTGTTTCGTACGAAAAATCATCGAATTTAGCAATATTTTGACGTTTATTATCTCCTTTTCCTTTATGTGATTTAAACAAAATATCATCGAATTAGTCAATATTTTGCCGTTTTTTCAAGTTTTTGTGAGTTTTCAGTTTATTGTTATTAATTCATTAAATATACGATAAAAATGATGCAAACACATAATTGATTAGATAATAACCTTAAATACTTCATTTTCAATCATCTATTTGTTTCTCGTTAAAATACTGAGGGAAGATATTGAAAAGGGGAGAAGTTCGGTTTTTATTGCATATATCGACGTTTCAGCCGGATTAGAGCGGTTTTACGTGTACATCTTCCATCGGTAATATAAACGGAAAATCAGGAACATTTTAGTTAATTCCATCGGTTTTTATCATTTGTATTGGAAACAACATTGTCATATGTCTTTTCTTGGATCTAAATAATACGAAACCTCGCTCTATGATTTGAAGTTAAAATCCTCAAATATGGTAAAATAGTGACTTTTTTCACGTTTTTCATGTAGTTTGATATTACGTAAATATATTTCATTTTTACCAACATTTCGATACTATTTCATGTAGTGTCACGATATGTCAGTTGGCCTTCAAATCTCAGAATTTCGCATAATATTGCATTTTAAGCAAGTTTTTTTGCATTTTGTTTCGTACGAAAAATCATCGAATTTAGCAATATTTTGACGTTTATTATCTCCTTTTCCTTTATGTGATTTAAACAAAATATCATCGAATTAGGCAATATTTTGCCGTTTTTTCACGTTTTTGTGAATTTTCAGTTTATTGTTATTAATTCATTAAATGTACGATAAAAATGATGCAAACACATAATTGATTAGATAATAACCTTAAATACTTCATTTTCAATCATCTATTTGTTTCTCGTTAAAATGCTGAGTAAGATATTGAAAAGGGGAGAAGTTCGGTTTTTATTGCATATATCGACGTTTCAGCCGGATTAGAGCGGTTTTACGTGTACATCTTCCATCGGTAATATAAACGGAAAATCAGGAACATTTTAGTTAATTCTAATGAAAACACATTGGTTTTTATCATTTGTATTGGAAACAACATTGTCATATGTCTTTTCTTGGATCTAAATAATACGAAACCTCGCTCTATGATTTGAAGTTAAAATCCTCAAATATGGTAAAATAGTGACTTTTTTCACGTTTTTAATGTAGTTTGATATTACGTAAATATATTCATTTTTACCAATATTTCGATACTATTTCATGTAGTATCACGATATGTCAGTTGGCCTTCAAATCTCAGAATTTCGCATAATATTGCATTTTAAGCAAGTTTTTTTGCATTTTGTTTCGTACGAAAAATCATCGAATTTAGCAATATTTTGACGTTTATTATCTCCTTTTCCTTTATGTGATTTAAACAAAATATCATCGAATTAGTCAATATTTTGCCGTTTTTTCAAGTTTATGTGAGTTTTCAGTTTATTGTTATTAATTCATTAGATATACGATAAAAATGATGCAAACACATAATTGATTAGATAATAACCTTAAATACTTCATTTTCAATCATCTATTTGTTTCTCGTTAAAATACTGAGTAAGATATTGAAAAGGGGAGAAGTTCGGTTTTTATTGCATATATCGACGTTTCAGCCGGATTAGAACGGTTTTACGTGTACATCTTCCATCGGTAATATAAACGGAAAATGAGGAACATTTTAGTTAATTCCATCGGTTTTTATCATTTGTATTGGAAACAACATTGTCATATGTCTTTTCTTGGATCTAAATAATACGAAACCTCGCTCTATGATTTGAAGTTAAAATCCTCAAATATGGTAAAATAGTGACTTTTTTCACGTTTTTCATGTAGTTTGATATTACGTAAATATATTCATTTTTACCTATATTTCGATACTATTTCATGTAGTGTCACGGTATGTCAGTTGGCCTTCAAATCTCAGAATTTCGCATAATATTGCATTTTAAGCAAGTTTTTTTGCATTTTGTTTCGTACGAAAAATCATCGAATTTAGCAATATTTTGACGTTTATTATCTCCTTTTCCTTTATGTGATTTAAACAAAATATCATCGAATTAGGCAATATTTTGCCGTTTTTTCACGTTTTTGTGAATTTTCAGTTTACTGGTATTAATTCATTAAATATACGATAAAAATGATGCAAACACATAATTGATTAGATAATAACCTTAAATACTTCATTTTCAATCATCTATTTGTTTCTCGTTAAAATGCTGAGTAAGATATTGAAAAGGGGAGAAGTTCGGTTTTTATTGCATATATCGACGTTTCAGCCGGATTAGAGCGGTTTTACGTGTACATCTTCCATCGGTAATATAAACGGAAAATCAGGAACATTTTAGTTATTTCTAATGAAAACACATTGGTTTTTATCATTTGTATTGGAAACAACATTGTCATGTGTCTTTTCTTGGATCTAAATAATACGAAACCTCGCTCTATGATTTGAAGTTAAAATCCTCAAATATGGTAAAATAGTGACTTTTTTCACCTTTTTAATGTAGTTTGCTATTACGTAAATATATTCATTTTTACCAATATTTCGATACTATTTCATGTAGTTTCATGATATGTCAGTTGGCCTTCAAATCTCAGAATTTCGCATAATATTGCAATTTAAGCAAGTTTTTTTGCATTTTGTTTCGTACGAAAAATCATCGAATTTAGCAATATTTTGACGTTTATTATCTCCTTTTCCTTTATGTGATTTTAACAAAATATCATCGAATTAGGCAATATTTTGCCGTTTTTCCACGTTTTTGTGAATTTTCAGTTTATTGTTATTAATTCATTAAATATACGATAAAAATGATGCAAACACATAATTGATTAGATAATAACCTTAAATACTTAATTTTCAATCATCTATTTGTTTCTCGTTAAAATACTGAGTAAGATATTGAAAAGGGGAGAAGTTCGGTTTTTATTGCATATATCGACGTTTCAGCCGGATTAGAACGGTTTTACGTGTACATCTTCCATCGGTAATATAAACGAAAAATCAGGAACATTTTAGTTAATTCCATCGGTTTTTATCATTTGTATTGGAAACAACATTGTCATATGTCTTTTCTTGGATCTAAATAATACGAAACCTCGCTCTATGATTTGAAGTTAAAATCCTCAAATATGGTAAAATAGTTACTTTTTTCACGTTTTTCATGTAGTTTGATATTACGTAAATATATTCATTTTTACCAATATTTCGATACTATTTCATGTAGTATCACGATATGTCAGATGGCCTTCAAATCTCAGAATTTCGCATAATATTGCATTTTAAGCAAGTTCTTTTGCATTTTGTTTCGTACGAAAAATCATCGAATTTAGCAATATTTTGACGTTTATTGTCTCCTTTTCCTTTATGTGATTTAAACAAAATATCATCGAATTAGGCAATATTTTGCCGTTTTTTCAAGTTTTTGTGAGTTTTCAGTTTATTGTTATTAATTCATTACATATACGATAAAAATGATGCAAACACATAATTGATTAGATAATAACCTTAAATACTTCATTTTCAATCATCTATTTGTTTCTCGTTAAAATACTGAGTAAGATATTGAAAAGGGGAGAAGTTCGGTTTTTATTGCATATATCGACGTTTCAGTCGGATTAGAACGGTTTTACGTGTACATCTTCCATCGGTAATATAAACGGAAAATCAGGAACATTTTAGTTAATTCCATCGGTTTTTATCATTTGTATTGGAAACAACATTGTCATATGTCTTTTCTTGGATCTAAATAATACGAAACCTCGCTCTATGATTTGAAGTTAAAATCCTCAAATATGGTAAAATAGTGACTTTTTTCACGTTTTTCATGTAGTTTGATATTACGTAAATATATTTCATTTTTACCAATATTTCGATACTATTTCATGTAGTGTCACGATATGTCAGTTGGCCTTCAAATCTCAGAATTTCGCATAATATTGCATTTTAAGCAAGTTTTTTTGCATTTTGTTTCGTACGAAAAATCATCGAATTTAGCAATATTTTGACGTTTATTATCTCCTTTTCCTTTATGTGATTTAAACAAAATATCATCGAATTAGGCAATATTTTGCCGTTTTTTCACGTTTTTGTGAATTTTCAGTTTATTGTTATTAATTCATTAAATGTACGATAAAAATGATGCAAACACATAATTGATTAGATAATAACCTTAAATACTTCATTTTCAATCATCTATTTGTTTCTCGTTAAAATGCTGGGTAAGATATTGAAAAGGGGAGAAGTTCGGTTTTTATTGCATATATCGACGTTTCAGCCGGATTAGAGCGGTTTTACGTGTACATCTTCCATCGGTAATATAAACGGAAAATCAGGAACATTTTAGTTAATTCTAATGAAAACACATTGGTTTTTATCATTTGTATTGGAAACAACATTGTCATATGTCTTTTCTTGGATCTAAATAATACGAAACCTCGCTCTATGATTTGAAGTTAAACAAAGTAGTGTAAAAGTTAGTTAAAACAAAAATAAAATAAAATATTAATATTATGTTAATTATAATATATATATAATATATATATATGTATATATAATATATATATATATATATATATATATATATAATATATATATATATATATATATATATATATAATATAATATATATATATATATATATATATAATATATATATATGTATAATATATATTATTATTATAAAAATATATAATATAATAATAATAATATAATAATTAATATTATGTTAAAAAAAGTTAAAACAAAGAAGTTAAAGTAGTGTAAAATGTAGTATGAACAATGTGTGGGAGAAAGGAACAGAGACAATTAAGGCGAGCCTAGGGAAAGTAGGAAATGCAGCTGAAAAAATTAAACCTTGTGGAAACAAGGTTCAGGTCAATATAGTGAACTCTGAGGTTGGTACTCAAATATTGGAATATCTAAAAAAACTAGAAAAGAGGATTGAGGCATTAGAAAAATTAACTATGGGGGGTAGACGGGGTGAAGATGGTGGTGAAACAGGACGTGAAGTGGAAAGTGAAACAGGACGTGAAATGGAAAGTGAAACAGGACGTGAAATGGAAAGTGAAACAGGACGTGAAATGGAAAGCCAAACAGGACGTGAAATGGAAAGCCAAACAGGACGTGAAATGGAAAGCCAAACAGGACGTGAAATGAAAAGCCAAACAGGACGTGAAATGGAAAGTGAAACAGGACGTGAAATGGAAAGTGAAACAGGACGTGAAATGGAAAGTCAAACAGGACGTGAAATGGAAAGTGAAATAGGACGTGAAGTGGAAAGTGAAACAGGACGTGAAATGTGCGTTGAAGAAAGTAAGGAAGAACATGACGTATTGATGATAGAGGATAGTCAGGAAAATGAACTTTCTAGTAGTGTTAGCGTTCAACCTTCTGTAGTGACAAATGTCGAAACAAAGGTTAAAGTAAAACGGTATAGAGAAATAAGAAAGAAATTAGATATGAATAAGATCACCTTTGATGCTAGTAGCTGTTGTGCAAATGAGGAGAAAGCAGAAATGTTACAGTGTTGGGAGAGTCTGTCTGAGAAAATCTCGTATCTCATGGAATGTGACAGACAGGGCAAAGGTAGTTTTATTAAATCATGGATGAAAGTAGAGTGAGAATATTATCTTGGAGCGTTAATGGGTTAAAATCTAGTGCGGTGGATGTACACTATTATACTCTTAGATAGTACTATATTAACCTGATATGTTACATGGGATTCTTGTATTTGTACTCACTGAATTTGTGCGCCCCTTGAGGGACTTGAAGTATGGGAAGGGGTAGAAATAGCCTAAGCTAATCTTTGATTTTTTTTTTTTTTTTTTTTTTTTTTTTTTTTTTTTTTTTAACTTGTCTCAATAAACCTACTTGAACTTGGAAGACCATTATGTATTAAAGTGTCAAATTATGGATAACCATAGAAATAAGGAAATAAGTAGTGTACCACTTCAAATTGTTTGGATGTGTGATAATGATATGATAGACAGAATACTTAGGAACTACAAGAATTTTGCCCCAATGATTGTAACACTTACTATATTAATATGCAATGTTAAATGTTGTATTGTGATTTGTGTATCTGTACTCACTGAATTTGTGCGCCCCTTGAGGGACTTGAAGTAGGGGGGTAGAAATAGCCTAAGCTACTCTATCCCTTTGAGATGTATTTTTTTCTTGTCTCAATAAACATACTTGAACTTGAACTTGAAGTTAAAATCCTCAAATATGGTAAAATAGTGACTTTTTTCACGTTTTTAATGTAGTTTGATATTACGTAAATATATTCATTTTTACCAATATGTCGATACTATTTCATGTAGTATCACGATATGTCAGTTGGCCTTCAAATCTCAGAATTTCGCATAATATTGCATTTTAAGCAAGTTTTTTTGCATTTTGTTTCGTACGAAAAATCATCGAATTTAGCAATATTTTGACGTTTATTATCTCCTTTTCCTTTATGTGATTTAAACAAAATATCATCGAATTAGTCAATATTTTGCCGTTTTTTCAAGTTTTTGTGAGTTTTCAGTTTATTGTTATTAATTCATTAAATATACGATAAAAATGATGCAAACACATAATTGATTAGATAATAACCTTAAATACTTCATTTTCAATCATCTATTTGTTTCTCGTTAAAATACTGAGGGAAGATATTGAAAAGGGGAGAAGTTCGGTTTTTATTGCATATATCGACGTTTCAGCCGGATTAGAGCGGTTTTACGTGTACATCTTCCATCGGTAATATAAACGGAAAATCAGGAACATTTTAGTTAATTCCATCGGTTTTTATCATTTGTATTGGAAACAACATTGTCATATGTCTTTTCTTGGATCTAAATAATACGAAACCTCGCTCTATGATTTGAAGTTAAAATCCTCAAATATGGTAAAATAGTGACTTTTTTCACGTTTTTCATGTAGTTTGATATTACGTAAATATATTTCATTTTTACCAACATTTCGATACTATTTCATGTAGTGTCACGATATGTCAGTTGGCCTTCAAATCTCAGAATTTCGCATAATATTGCATTTTAAGCAAGTTTTTTTGCATTTTGTTTCGTACGAAAAATCATCGAATTTAGCAATATTTTGACGTTTATTATCTCCCTTTCCTTTATGTGATTTAAACAAAATATCATCGAATTAGGCAATATTTTGCCGTTTTTTCACGTTTTTGTGAATTTTCAGTTTATTGTTATTAATTCATTAAATGTACGATAAAAATGATGCAAACACATAATTGATTAGATAATAACCATAAATACTTCATTTTCAATCATCTATTTGTTTCTCGTTAAAATGCTGAGTAAGATATTGAAAAGGGGAGAAGTTCGGTTTTTATTGCATATATCGACGTTTCAGCCGGATTAGAGCGGTTTTACGTGTACATCTTCCATCGGTAATATAAACGGAAAATCAGGAACATTTTAGTTAATTCTAATGAAAACACATTGGTTTTTATCATTTGTATTGGAAACAACATTGTCATATGTCTTTTCTTGGATCTAAATAATACGAAACCTCGCTCTATGATTTGAAGTTAAAATCCTCAAATATGGTAAAATAGTGACTTTTTCACGTTTTTAATGTAGTTTGATATTACGTAAATATATTCATTTTTACCAATATTTCGATACTATTTCATGTAGTATCACGATATGTCAGTTGGCCTTCAAATCTCAGAATTTCGCATAATATTGCATTTTAAGCAAGTTTTTTTGCATTTTGTTTCGTACGAAAAATCATCGAATTTAGCAATATTTTGACGTTTATTATCTCCTTTTCCTTTATGTGATTTAAACAAAATATCATCGAATTAGTCAATATTTTGCCGTTTTTTCAAGTTTTTGTGAGTTTTCAGTTTATTGTTATTAATTCATTAGATATACGATAAAAATGATGCAAACACATAATTGATTAGATAATAACCTTAAATACTTCATTTTCAATCATCTATTTGTTTCTCGTTAAAATACTGAGTAAGATATTGAAAAGGGGAGAAGTTCGGTTTTTATTGCATATATCGACGTTTCAGCCGGATTAGAACGGTTTTACGTGTACATCTTCCATCGGTAATATAAACGGAAAATGAGGAACATTTTAGTTAATTCCATCGGTTTTTATCATTTGTATTGGAAACAACATTGTCATATGTCTTTTCTTGGATCTAAATAATACGAAACCTCGCTCTATGATTTGAAGTTAAAATCCTCAAATATGGTAAAATAGTGACTTTTTTCACGTTTTTCATGTAGTTTGATATTACGTAAAATATTCATTTTTACCTATATTTCGATACTATTTCATGTAGTGTCACGATATGTCAGTTGGCCTTCAAATCTCAGAATTTCGCATAATATTGCATTTTAAGCAAGTTTTTTTGCATTTTGTTTCGTACGAAAAATCATCGAATTTAGCAATATTTTGACGTTTATCATCTCCTTTTCCTTCATGTGATTTAAACAAAATATCATCGAATTAGGCAACATTTTGCCGTTTTCCACGTTTTTGTGAATTTTCAGTCCCATGGGTATTAATTCATATATATACGATAAAAATGATGCAAACACATAATTGATTAGATAATAACCTTAAATACTTCATTTCAATCATCTATTTGTTTCTCGTTAAAATACTGAGTAAGATATTGAAAAGGGGAGAAGTTCGGTTTTTATTGCATATATCGACGTTTCAGCCGGATTAGAGCGGTTTTAAGTATACATCTTCCATCGTTAATATAAACGGAAAATCAAGAACATTTTAGTTAATTCTAATGAAAACACATTGTTTTTTTATCATTGTATTGGAAACAACATTGTCATATGTCTTTTCCTTGAACTAATAATACGAAACCTCGCTCTATGATTTGAAGTTAAAATCCTCAAATATGGTTATATAGTGACTTTTTTCACGTTTTTCATGTAGTTTGATATTACGTAAATATATTCATTTTTACCAATATTTCGATACTATTTCATGTAGTATCACGATATGTGATTTAGCCTTCAAATCTTAGAATTTCGCATAATATTGCATTTTAAGCAAGTTTTCTTGCATTTTGCTTCGTACGAAAAATCATCGAATTTAGCAATATTTTAACGTTTATCATCTCCTTTTCCTTCATGTGATTTAAACAAAATATCATCGAATTAGGCAATATTTTGCCGTTTTCCACGTTTTTGTGAATTTTCAGTCCATGGGTACGATATACGATAAAAATGATGCAAACACATAATTGATTAGATAATAACCTTAAATACTTCATTTTCAATCATCTATTTGTTTCTCGTTAAAATACTGAGTAAGATATTGAAAAGGGGAGAAGTTCGGTTTTTATTGCATATATCGACGTTTCAGCCGGATTAGAGCGGTTTTAAGTGTACATCTTCCATCGTTAATATAAACGGAAAATCAAGAACATTTTAGTTAATTCTAATGAAAACACATTGTTTTTTATCATTTGTATTGGAAACAACATTGTCATATGTCTTTTCTTGGATCTAAATAATACGAAACCTCGCTCTATGATTTGAAGTTAAAATCCTCAAATATGGTTATATAGTGACTTTTTTCACGTTTTTCATGTAGTTTGATATTACGTAAATATATTCATTTTTACCAATATTTCGATACTATTTCATGTAGTATCACGATATGTGATTTGGCCTTCAAATCTCAGAATTTCGCATAATATTGCATTTTAAGCAAGTTTTCTTGCATTTTGCTTCGTACGAAAAATCATCGAATTTAGCAATATTTTAACATTTATCATCTCCTTTTCCTTCATGTGATTTAAATAAAATATCATCGAATTAGGCAATATTTTGCCGTTTGCATTTTGTTTCGTACGAAAAATCATCGAATATAGCAATATTTTGACGTTTATCATCTCCTTTTCCTTCATGTGATTTAAACAAAATATCATCGAATTAGGCAACATTTTGCCGTTTTCCACGTTTTTGTGAATTTTCAGTCCATGGGTTTTAATTCATATATATACGATAAAAATGATGCAAACACATAATTGATTAGATAATAACCTTAAATACTTCATTTTCAATCATCTATTTGTTTCTCGTTAAATACTGAGTAAGATATTGAAAAGGGGAGAAGTTCGGTTTTTATTGCATATATCGACGTTTCAGCCGGATTAGAGCGGTTTTACGTGTACATCTTCCATCGTTAATATAAACGGAACATCAAGAACATTATAGTTAATTCTAATGAAAACACATTGTTTTTATCATTTGTATTGGAAACAACATTGTCATATGTCTTTTCTTGGATCTAAATAATACGAAACCTCGTTCTATGATTTGAAGTTAAAATCCTCAAATATGGTTATATAGTGACTTTTTTCACGTTTTTCATGTAGTTTGATATTACGTAAATATATTCATTTTTACCAATATTTCGATACTATTTCATGTAGTATCACGATATGTGATTTGGCCTTCAAATCTCAGAATTTCGCATAATATTGCATTTTAAGCAAGTTTTCTTGCATTTTGTTTCGTACGAAAAAATCATCGAATACAGCAATATTTTGACGTTTATCATCTCCTTTTCCTTCATGTGATTTAAACAAAATATCATCGAATTAGGCAATATTTTGCCGTTTTCCACGTTTTGTGAATTTTCAGTCCATGGGTTTTAATTCATATATATACGATAAAAATGACGCTAAACACATAATTGATTAGATAATAACCTTAAATACTTCATTTTCAATCATCTATTTGTTTCTCGTTAAAATACTGAGTAAGATATTGAAAAGGGGAGAAGTTCGGTTTTTATTGCATATATCGACGTTTCAGCCGGATTAGAGCGGTTTTACATGTACATCTTCCATCGTTAATATAAACGGAAAATCAAGAACATTATAGTTAATTCTAATGAAAACACATTGTTTTTTATCATTTGTATTGGAAACAACATTGTCATATGTCTTTTCTTGGATCTAAATAATACGAAACCTCGCTCTATGATTTGAAGGTAAAATCCTCAAATATGGTTATATAGTGACTTTTTTCACGTTTTTCATGTAGTTTGATATTACGTAAATATATTCATTTTAACCAATATTTCGATACTATTTCATGTAGTATCACGATATGTGATTTGGCCTTCAAATCTCAGAATTTCGCATAATATTGCATTTTAAGCAAGTTTTCTTGCATTTTGCTTCGTACGAAAAATCATCGAATTTAGCAATATTTTAACGTTTATCATCTCCTTTTCCTTCATGTGATTTAAACAAAATATCATCGAATTAGGCAATATTTTGCCGTTTTCCACGTTTTTGTGAATTTTCAGTCCATGGGTATTACTTCATATATATATACGATAAAAATGATGCAAACACATAATTGATTAGATAATAACCTTAAATACTTCATTTTCAATCATCTATTTGTTTCTCGTTAAAATACTGAGTAAGATATTGAAAAGGGGAGAAGTTCGGTTTTTATTGCATATATCGACGTTTCAGCCGGATTAGAGCGGTTTTACGTGTACATCTTCCATCGTTAATATAAACGGAAAATCAAGAACATTATAGTTAATTCTAATGAAAACACATTGTTTTTTATCATTTGTATTGGAAACAACATTGTCATATGTCTTTTCTTGGATCTAAATAATACGAAACCTCGCTCTATGATGTGAAGTTAAAATCCTCAAATATGGTTATATAGTGACTTTTTTCACGTTTTTCATGTAGTTTGATATTACGTAAATATATTAATTTTTACCAATATTTCGATACTATTTCATGTAGTATCACGATATGTGATTTGGCCTTCAAATCTCAGAATTTCGCATAATATTGCATTTTAAGCAAGTTTTCTTGCATTTTGCTTCGTACGAAAAATCATCGAATTTAGCAATATTTTAACGTTTATCATCTCCTTTTCCTTCATGTGATTTAAACAAAATATCATCGAATTAGGCAATATTTTGCCGTTTTCCACGTTTTTGTGAATTTTCCGTCCATGGGTATTAATTCATATATATATATAGGATAAAAATGATGCAAACACATAATTGATTAGATAATAACCTTAAATACTTCATTTTCAATCATCTATTTGTTTCTCGTTAAAATACTGAGTAAGATATTAAAAGGGGAGAAGTTTCGGATTTTATTGCATATATCGACGTTTCAGCCGGATTAGAGCGGTTTTACGTGTACATCTTCCATCGTTAATATAAACGGAAAATCAAGAACATTATAGTTAATTCTAATGAAAACGCATTGTTTTTTATCATTTGTATTGGAAACAACATTGTCATATGTCTTTTCTTGGATCTAAATAATACGAAACCTCGCTCTATGATTTGAAGTTAAAATCCTCAAATATGGTTATATAGTGACTTTTTTCACGTTTTTCATGTAGTTTGATATTACGTAAATATATTCATTTTTACCAATATTTCGATACTATTTCATGTAGTATCACGATATGTGATTTGGCCTTCAAATCTCAGAATTTCGCATAATATTGCATTTTAAGGCAAGTTTTCTTGCATTTTGTTTCGTACGAAAAATCATCGAATATAGCAATATTTTGACGTTTATCATCTCCTTTTCCTTCATGTGATTTAAACAAAATATCATCGAATTAGGCAATATTTTGCCGTTTTCCACGTTTTTGTGAATTTTCAGTCCATGGGTATTAGTTCATATATATATACGATAAAAATGATGCAAACACATAATTGATTAGATAATAACCTTAAATACTTCATTTTCAATCATCTATTTGTTTCTCGTTAAAATACTGAGTACAATATTGAAAAGGGGAGAAGTTCGGTTTTTATTGCATATATCGACGTTTCAGCCGGATTAGAGCGGTTTTACGTGTACATCTTCCATCGTTAATATAAACGGAAAATCAAGAACATTATAGTTAATTCTAATGAAACCACATTGTTTTTTATCATTTGTATTGGAAACAACATTGTCATATGTCTTTTCTTGGATATAAATAATACGAAACCTCGCTCTATGATGTGAAGGTAAAATCCTCAAATATGGTTATATAGTGACTTTTTTCACGTTTTTCATGTAGTTTGATATTACGTAAATATATTAATTTTTACCAATATTTCGATACTATTTCATGTAGTATCACGATATGTGATTTGGCCTTCAAATCTCAGAATTTCGCATAATATTGCATTTTAAGCAAGTTTTCTTGCATTTTGCTTCGTACGAAAAATCATCGAATTTAGCAATATTTTAACGTTTATCATCTCCTTTTCCTTCATGTGATTTAAACAAAATATCATCGAATTAGGCAATATTTTGCCGTTTTCCACGTTTTTGTGAATTTTCCGTCCATGGGTATTAATTCATATATATATATAGGATAAAAATGATGCAAACACATAATTGATTAGATAATAACCTTAAATACTTCATTTTCAATCATCTATTTGTTTCTCGT
Source organism: Procambarus clarkii (assembly GCF_040958095.1). Lineage (NCBI taxonomy): Eukaryota > Metazoa > Arthropoda > Malacostraca > Decapoda > Cambaridae > Procambarus > Procambarus clarkii. The sequence goes on along the minus strand of NC_091204.1, from coordinate 34,586,936 downwards.
TAAAATACTGAGTAAGATATTAAAAAGGGGAGAAGTTTGGATTTTATTGCATATATCGACGTTTCAGCCGGATTAGAGCGGTTTTACGTGTACATCTTCCATCGTTAATATAAACGGAAAATCAAGAACATTTTAGTTAATTCTAATGAAAACACATTGTTTTTTATCATTTGTATTGGAAACAACATTGTCATATGTCTTTTCCTTGAACTAAATAATACGAAACCTCGCTCTATGATTTGAAGTTAAAATCCTCAAATATGGTTATATAGTGACTTTTTTCACGTTTTTCATGTAGTTTGATATTACGTAAATATATTCATTTTTACCAATATTTCGATACTATTTCATGTAGTATCACGATATGTGATTTAGCCTTCAAATCTTAGAATTTCGCATAATATTGCATTTTAAGCAAGTTTTCTTGCATTTTGCTTCGTACGAAAAATCATCGAATTTAGCAATATTTTAACGTTTATCATCTCCTTTTCCTTCATGTGATTTAAACAAAATATCATCGAATTAGGCAATATTTTGCCGTTTTCCACGTTTTTGTGAATTTTCAGTCCATGGGTTTTAATTCATATATATACGATAAAAATGATGCAAACACATAATTGATTAGATAATAACCTTAAATACTTCATTTTCAATCATCTATTTGTTTCTCGTTAAAATACTGAGTAAGATATTGAAAAGGGGAGAAGTTCGGTTTTTATTGCATATATCGACGTTTCAGCCGGATTAGAGCGGTTTTAAGTGTACATCTTCCATCGTTAATATAAACGGAAAATCAAGAATATTTTAGTTAATTCTAATGAAAACACATTGTTTTTTATCATTTGTATTGGAAACAACATTGTCATATGTCTTTTCCTTGAACTAAATAATACGAAACCTCGCTCTATGATTTGAAGTTAAAATCCTCAAATATGGTTATATAGTGACTTTTTTCACGTTTTTCATGTAGTTTGATATTACGTAAATATATTCATTTTTACCAATATTTCGATACTATTTCATGTCGTATCACGATATGTGATTTAGCCTTCAAATCTTAGAATTTCGCATAATATTGCATTTTAAGCAAGTTTTCTTGCATTTTGCTTCGTACGAAAAATCATCGAATTTAGCAATATTTTAACGTTTATCATCTCCTTTTCCTTCATGTGATTTAAACAAAATATCATCGAATTAGGCAATATTTTGCCGTTTTCCACGTTTTTGTGAATTTTCAGTCCATGGGTTTTAATTCATATATATACGATAAAAATGATGCAAACACATAATTGATTAGATAATAACCTTAAATACTTCATTTTCAATCATCTATTTGTTTCTCGTTAAAATACTGAGTAAGATATTGAAAAGGGGAGAAGTTCGGTTTTTATTGCATATATCGACGTTTCAGCCGGATTGGAGCGGTTTTAAGTGTACATCTTCCATCGTTAATATAAACGGAAAATCAAGAACATTTTAGTTAATTCTCATGAAAACACATTGTTTTTTATCATTTGTATTGGAAACAACATTGTCATATGTCTTTTCTTGGATCTAAATAATACGAAACCTCGCTCTATGATTTGAAGTTAAAATCCTCAAATATGGTTATATAGTGACTTTTTCACGTTTTTCATGTAGTTTGATATTACGTAAATATATTCATTTTTACCAATATTTCGATACTATTTCATGTAGTATCACGATATGTGATTTGGCCTTCAAATCTCAGAATTTCGCATAATATTGCATTTTAAGCAAGTTTTCTTGCATTTTGCTTCGTACGAAAAATCATCGAATTCAGCAATATTTTAACGTTTATCATCTCCTTTTCCTTCATGTGATTTAAATAAAATATCATCGAATTAGGCAATATTTTGCCGTTTTCCACGTTTTTGTGAATTTTCCGTCCATGGGTAATAATTGATATATATATACGATAAAAATGATGCAAACACATAATTGATTAGATAATAACCTTAAATACTTCATTTTCAATCATCTATTTGTTTCTCGTTAAAATACTGAGTAAGATATTGAAAAGGGGAGAAGTTCGGTTTTTATTGCATATATCGACGTTTCAGCCGGATTAGAGCGGTTTTACGTGTACATCTTCCATCGTTAATATAAACGGAACATCAAGAACATTATAGTTAATTCTAATGAAAACACATTGTTTTTATCATTTGTATTGGAAACAACATTGTCATATGTCTTTTCTTGGATCTAAATAATACGAAACCTCGTTCTATGATTTGAAGTTAAAATCCTCAAATATGGTTATATAGTGACTTTTTTCACGTTTTTCATGTAGTTTGATATTACGTAAATATATTCATTTTTACCAATATTTCGATACTATTTCATGTAGTATCACGATATGTGATTTGGCCTTCAAATCTCAGAATTTCGCATAATATTGCATTTTAAGCAAGTTTTCTTGCATTTTGTTTCGTACGAAAAATCATCGAATACAGCAATATTTTGACGTTTATCATCTCCTTTTCCTTCATGTGATTTAAACAAAATATCATCGAATTAGGCAATATTTTGCCGTTTTCCACGTTTTTGTGAATTTTCAGTCCATGGGTTTTAATTCATATATATACGATAAAAATGACGCTAACACATAATTGATTAGATAATAACCTTAAATACTTCATTTTTAATCATCTATTTGTTTCTCGTTAAAATACTGAGTAAGATATTGAAAAGGGGAGAAGTTCGGTTTTTATTGCATATATCGACGTTTCAGCCGGATTAGAGCGGTTTTACGTGTACATCTTCCATCGTTAATATAAACGGAAAATCAAGAACATTATAGTTAATTCTAATGAAAACACATTGTTTTTTATCATTTGCATTGGAAACAACATTGTCATATGTCTTTTCTTGGATCTAAATAATACGAAACCTCGCTCTATGATTTGAAGTTAAAATCCTCAAATATGGTTATATAGTGACTTTTTTCACGTTTTTCATGTAGTTTGATATTACGTAAATATATTCATTTTTACCAATATTTCGATACTATTTCATGTAGTATCACGATATGTGATTTAGCCTTCAAATCTTAGAATTTCGCATAATATTGCATTTTAAGCAAGTTTTCTTGCATTTTGCTTCGTACGAAAAATCATCGAATTTAGCAATATTTTAACGTTTATCATCTCCTTTTCCTTCATGTGATTTAAACAAAATATCATCGAATTAGGCAATATTTTGCCGTTTTCCACGTTTTTGTGAATTTTCAGTCCATGGGTTTTAATTCATATATATACGATAAAAATGATGCAAACACATAATTGATTAGATAATAACCTTAAATACTTCATTTTCAATCATCTATTTGTTTCTCGTTAAAATACTGAGTAAGATATTGAAAAGGGGAGAAGTTCGGTTTTTATTGCATATATCGACGTTTCAGCCGGATTAGAGCGGTTTTAAGTGTACATCTTCCATCGTTAATATAAACGGAAAATCAAGAACATTTTAGTTAATTCTAATGAAAACACATTGTTTTTTATCATTTGTATTGGAAACAACATTGTCATATGTCTTTTCCTTGAACTAAATAATACGAAACCTCGCTCGATGATTTGAAGTTAAAATCCTCAAATATGGTTATATAGTGACTTTTTTCACGTTTTTCATGTAGTTTGATATTACGTAAATATATTCATTTTTACCAATAATTCGATACTATTTCATGTAGTATCACGATATGTGATTTGGCCTTCAAATCTCAGAATTTCGCATAATATTGCATTTTAAGCAAGTTTTCTTGCATTTTGCTTCGTACGAAAAATCATCGAATTTAGCAATATTTTAACGTTTATCATCTCCTTTTCCTTCATGTGATTTAAACAAAATATCATCGAATTAGGCAATATTTTGCCGTTTTCCACGTTTTTGTGAATTTTCCGTCCATGGGTATTAATTCATATATATATATAGGATAAAAATGATGCAAACACATAATTGATTAGATAATAACCTTAAATACTTCATTTTCAATCATCTATTTGTTTCTCGTTAAAATACTGAGTAAGATATTAAAAAGGGGAGAAGTTTGGATTTTATTGCATATATCGACGTTTCAGCCGGATTAGAGCGGTTTTACGTGTACATCTTCCATCGTTAATATAAACGGAAAATCAAGAACATTTTAGTTAATTCTAATGAAAACACATTGTTTTTTATCATTTGTATTGGAAACAACATTGTCATATGTCTTTTCCTTGAACTAAATAATACGAAACCTCGCTCTATGATTTGAAGTTAAAATCCTCAAATATGGTTATATAGTGACTTTTTTCACGTTTTTCATGTAGTTTGATATTACGTAAATATATTCATTTTTACCAATAATTCGATACTATTTCATGTAGTATCACGATATGTGATTTGGCCTTCAAATCTCAGAATTTCGCATAATATTGCATTTTAAGCAAGTTTTCTTGCATTTTGCTTCGTACGAAAAATCATCGAATTTAGCAATATTTTAACGTTTATCATCTCCTTTTCCTTCATGTGATTTAAACAAAATATCATCGAATTAGGCAATATTTTGCCGTTTTCCACGTTTTTGTGAATTTTCCGTCCATGGGTATTAATTCATATATATATATAGGATAAAAATGATGCAAACACATAATTGATTAGATAATAACCTTAAATACTTCATTTTCAATCATCTATTTGTTTCTCGTTAAAATACTGAGTAAGATATTAAAAAGGGGAGAAGTTTGGATTTTATTGCATATATCGACGTTTCAGCCGGATTAGAGCGGTTTTACGTGTACATCTTCCATCGTTAATATAAACGGAAAATCAAGAACATTTTAGTTAATTCTAATGAAAACACATTGTTTTTTATCATTTGTATTGGAAACAACATTGTCATATGTCTTTTCCTTGAACTAAATAATACGAAACCTCGCTCTATGATTTGAAGTTAAAATCCTCAAATATGGTTATATAGTGACTTTTTTCACGTTTTTCATGTAGTTTGATATTACGTAAATATATTCATTTTTACCAATATTTCGATACTATTTCATGTAGTATCACGATATGTGATTTAGCCTTCAAATCTTAGAATTTCGCATAATATTGCATTTTAAGCAAGTTTTCTTGCATTTTGCTTCGTACGAAAAATCATCGAATTTAGCAATATTTTAACGTTTATCATCTCCTTTTCCTTCATGTGATTTAAACAAAATATCATCGAATTAGGCAATATTTTGCCGTTTTCCACGTTTTTGTGAATTTTCAGTCCATGGGTTTTAATTCATATATATACGATAAAAATGATGCAAACACATAATTGATTAGATAATAACCTTAAATACTTCATTTTCAATCATCTATTTGTTTCTCGTTAAAATACTGAGTAAGATATTGAAAAGGGGAGAAGTTCGGTTTTTATTGCATATATCGACGTTTCAGCCGGATTAGAGCGGTTTTAAGTGTACATCTTCCATCGTTAATATAAACGGAAAATCAAGAACATTTTAGTTAATTCTAATGAAAACACATTGTTTTTTATCATTTGTATTGGAAACAACATTGTCATATGTCTTTTCCTTGAACTAAATAATACGAAACCTCGCTCGATGATTTGAAGTTAAAATCCTCAAATATGGTTATATAGTGACTTTTTTCACGTTTTTCATGTAGTTTGATATTACGTAAATATATTCATTTTTACCAATAATTCGATACTATTTCATGTAGTATCACGATATGTGATTTGGCCTTCAAATCTCAGAATTTCGCATAATATTGCATTTTAAGCAAGTTTTCTTGCATTTTGCTTCGTACGAAAAATCATCGAATTTAGCAATATTTTAACGTTTATCATCTCCTTTTCCTTCATGTGATTTAAACAAAATATCATCGAATTAGGCAATATTTTGCCGTTTTCCACGTTTTTGTGAATTTTCCGTCCATGGGTATTAATTCATATATATATATAGGATAAAAATGATGCAAACACATAATTGATTAGATAATAACCTTAAATACTTCATTTTCAATCATCTATTTGTTTCTCGTTAAAATACTGAGTAAGATATTAAAAAGGGGAGAAGTTTGGATTTTATTGCATATATCGACGTTTCAGCCGGATTAGAGCGGTTTTACGTGTACATCTTCCATCGTTAATATAAACGGAAAATCAAGAACATTTTAGTTAATTCTAATGAAAACACATTGTTTTTTATCATTTGTATTGGAAACAACATTGTCATATGTCTTTTCCTTGAACTAAATAATACGAAACCTCGCTCTATGATTTGAAGTTAAAATCCTCAAATATGGTTATATAGTGACTTTTTTCACGTTTTTCATGTAGTTTGATATTACGTAAATATATTCATTTTTACCAATAATTCGATACTATTTCATGTAGTATCACGATATGTGATTTGGCCTTCAAATCTCAGAATTTCGCATAATATTGCATTTTAAGCAAGTTTTCTTGCATTTTGCTTCGTACGAAAAATCATCGAATTTAGCAATATTTTAACGTTTATCATCTCCTTTTCCTTCATGTGATTTAAACAAAATATCATCGAATTAGGCAATATTTTGCCGTTTTCCACGTTTTTGTGAATTTTCCGTCCATGGGTATTAATTCATATATATATATAGGATAAAAATGATGCAAACACATAATTGATTAGATAATAACCTTAAATACTTCATTTTCAATCATCTATTTGTTTCTCGTTAAAATACTGAGTAAGATATTAAAAAGGGGAGAAGTTTGGATTTTATTGCATATATCGACGTTTCAGCCGGATTAGAGCGGTTTTACGTGTACATCTTCCATCGTTAATATAAACGGAAAATCAAGAACATTTTAGTTAATTCTAATGAAAACACATTGTTTTTTATCATTTGTATTGGAAACAACATTGTCATATGTCTTTTCCTTGAACTAAATAATACGAAACCTCGCTCTATGATTTGAAGTTAAAATCCTCAAATATGGTTATATAGTGACTTTTTTCACGTTTTTCATGTAGTTTGATATTACGTAAATATATTCATTTTTACCAATATTTCGATACTATTTCATGTAGTATCACGATATGTGATTTAGCCTTCAAATCTTAGAATTTCGCATAATATTGCATTTTAAGCAAGTTTTCTTGCATTTTGCTTCGTACGAAAAATCATCGAATTTAGCAATATTTTAACGTTTATCATCTCCTTTTCCTTCATGTGATTTAAACAAAATATCATCGAATTAGGCAATATTTTGCCGTTTTCCACGTTTTTGTGAATTTTCAGTCCATGGGTTTTAATTCATATATATACGATAAAAATGATGCAAACACATAATTGATTAGATAATAACCTTAAATACTTCATTTTCAATCATCTATTTGTTTCTCGTTAAAATACTGAGTAAGATATTGAAAAGGGGAGAAGTTCGGTTTTTATTGCATATATCGACGTTTCAGCCGGATTAGAGCGGTTTTAAGTGTACATCTTCCATCGTTAATATAAACGGAAAATCAAGAATATTTTAGTTAATTCTAATGAAAACACATTGTTTTTTATCATTTGTATTGGAAACAACATTGTCATATGTCTTTTCCTTGAACTAAATAATACGAAACCTCGCTCTATGATTTGAAGTTAAAATCCTCAAATATGGTTATATAGTGACTTTTTTCACGTTTTTCATGTAGTTTGATATTACGTAAATATATTCATTTTTACCAATATTTCGATACTATTTCATGTCGTATCACGATATGTGATTTAGCCTTCAAATCTTAGAATTTCGCATAATATTGCATTTTAAGCAAGTTTTCTTGCATTTTGCTTCGTACGAAAAATCATCGAATTTAGCAATATTTTAACGTTTATCATCTCCTTTTCCTTCATGTGATTTAAACAAAATATCATCGAATTAGGCAATATTTTGCCGTTTTCCACGTTTTTGTGAATTTTCAGTCCATGGGTTTTAATTCATATATATACGATAAAAATGATGCAAACACATAATTGATTAGATAATAACCTTAAATACTTCATTTTCAATCATCTATTTGTTTCTCGTTAAAATACTGAGTAAGATATTGAAAAGGGGAGAAGTTCGGTTTTTATTGCATATATCGACGTTTCAGCCGGATTGGAGCGGTTTTAAGTGTACATCTTCCATCGTTAATATAAACGGAAAATCAAGAACATTTTAGTTAATTCTCATGAAAACACATTGTTTTTTATCATTTGTATTGGAAACAACATTGTCATATGTCTTTTCTTGGATCTAAATAATACGAAACCTCGCTCTATGATTTGAAGTTAAAATCCTCAAATATGGTTATATAGTGACTTTTTCACGTTTTTCATGTAGTTTGATATTACGTAAATATATTCATTTTTACCAATATTTCGATACTATTTCATGTAGTATCACGATATGTGATTTGGCCTTCAAATCTCAGAATTTCGCATAATATTGCATTTTAAGCAAGTTTTCTTGCATTTTGCTTCGTACGAAAAATCATCGAATTCAGCAATATTTTAACGTTTATCATCTCCTTTTCCTTCATGTGATTTAAATAAAATATCATCGAATTAGGCAATATTTTGCCGTTTTCCACGTTTTTGTGAATTTTCCGTCCATGGGTAATAATTGATATATATATACGATAAAAATGATGCAAACACATAATTGATTAGATAATAACCTTAAATACTTCATTTTCAATCATCTATTTGTTTCTCGTTAAAATACTGAGTAAGATATTGAAAAGGGGAGAAGTTCGGTTTTTATTGCATATATCGACGTTTCAGCCGGATTAGAACGGTTTTACGTGTACATCTTCCATCGGTAATATAAACGGAAAATGAGGAACATTTTAGTTAATTCCATCGGTTTTTATCATTTGTATTGGAAACAACATTGTCATATGTCTTTTCTTGGATCTATATAATACGAAACCTCGCTCTATGATTTGAAGTTAAAATCCTCAAATATGGTAAAATAGTGACTTTTTTCACGTTTTTCATGTAGTTTGATATTACGTAAATATATTCATTTTTACCTATATTTCGATACTATTTCATGTAGTGTCACGATATGTCAGTTGGCCTTCAAATCTCAGAATTTCGCATAATATTGCATTTTAAGCAAGTTTTTTTGCATTTTGTTTCGTACGAAAAATCATCGAATTTAGCAATATTTTGACGTTTATTATCTCCTTTTCCTTTATGTGATTTAAACAAAATATCATCGAATTAGGCAATATTTTGCCGTTTTTTCACGTTTTTGTGAATTTTCAGTTTACTGGTATTAATTCATTAAATATACGATAAAAATGATGCAAACACATAATTAATTAGATAATAACCTTAAATACTTCATTTTCAATCATCTATTTGTTTCTCGTTAAAATGCTGAGTAAGATATTGAAAAGGGGAGAAGTTCGGTTTTTATTGCATATATCGACGTTTCAGCCGGATTAGAGCGGTTTTACGTGTACATCTTCCATCGGTAATATAAACGGAAAATCAGGAACATTTTAGTTATTTCTAATGAAAACACATTGGTTTTTATCATTTGTATTGGAAACAACATTGTCATGTGTCTTTTCTTGGATCTAAATAATACGAAACCTCGCGCTATGATTTGAAGTTAAAATCCTCATATATGGTAAAATAGTGACTTTTTTCACGTTTTTCATGTAGTTTGATATTACGTAAATATATTCATTTTTACCAATTTTTCGATACTATTTCATGTAGTGTCACGATATGTCAGTTGGCCTTCAAATCTCAGAATTTCGCATAATATTGCATTTTAAGCAAGTTTTTTTGCATTTTGTTTCGTACGAAAAATCATCGAATTTAGCAATATTTTGACGTTTATTATCTCCTTTTCCTTTATGTGATTTTAACAAAATATCATCGAATTAGGCAATATTTTGCCGTTTTTCCACGTTTATGTGAATTTTCAGTTTATTGTTATTAATTCATTATATATACGAAAAAATGATGTAAACACATAATTGATTAGATAATAACCTTAAATACTTCATTTTCAATCATCTATTTGTTTCTCGTTAAAATACTGAGTAAGATATTGAAAAGGGGAGAAGTTCGGTTTTTATTGCATATATCGACGTTTCAGTCGGATTAGAACGGTTTTACGTGTACATCTTCCATCGGTAATATAAACGGAAAATCAGGAACATTTTAGTTAATTCCATCGGTTTTTATCATTTGTATTGGAAACAACATTGTCATATGTCTTTTCTTGGATCTAAATAATACGAAACCTCGCTCTATGATTTGAAGTTAAAATCCTCAAATATGGTAAAATAGTGACTTTTATCACGTTTTTCATGTAGTTTGATATTACGTAAATATATTTCATTTTTACCAATATTTCGATACTATTTCATGTAGTGTCACGATATGTCAGTTGGCCTTCAAATCTCAGAATTTCGCATAATATTGCATTTTAAGCAAGTTTTTTTGCATTTTGTTTCGTACGAAAAATCATCGAATTTAGCAATATTTTGACGTTTATTATCTCCTTTTCCTTTATGTGATTTAAACAAAATATCATCGAATTAGGCAATATTTTGCCGTTTTTTCACGTTTTTGTGAATTTTCAGTTTATTGTTATTAATTCATTAAATGTACGATAAAAATGATGCAAACACATAATTGATTAGATAATAACCTTAAATACTTCATTTTCAATCATCTATTTGTTTCTCGTTAAAATGCTGGGTAAGATATTGAAAAGGGGAGAAGTTCGGTTTTTATTGCATATATCGACGTTTCAGCCGGATTAGAGCGGTTTTACGTGTACATCTTCCATCGGTAATATAAACGGAAAATCAGGAACATTTTAGTTAATTCTAATGAAAACACATTGGTTTTTATCATTTGTATTGGAAACAACATTGTCATATGTCTTTTCTTGGATCTAAATAATACGAAACCTCGCTCTATGATTTGAAGTTAAAATCCTCAAATATGGTAAAATAGTGACTTTTTTCACGTTTTTAATGTAGTTTGATATTACGTAAATATATTCATTTTTACCAATATGTCGATACTATTTCATGTAGTATCACGATATGTCAGTTGGCCTTCAAATCTCAGAATTTCGCATAATATTGCATTTTAAGCAAGTTTTTTTGCATTTTGTTTCGTACGAAAAATCATCGAATTTAGCAATATTTTGACGTTTATTATCTCCTTTTCCTTTATGTGATTTAAACAAAATATCATCGAATTAGTCAATATTTTGCCGTTTTTTCAAGTTTTTGTGAGTTTTCAGTTTATTGTTATTAATTCATTAAATATACGATAAAAATGATGCAAACACATAATTGATTAGATAATAACCTTAAATACTTCATTTTCAATCATCTATTTGTTTCTCGTTAAAATACTGAGGGAAGATATTGAAAAGGGGAGAAGTTCGGTTTTTATTGCATATATCGACGTTTCAGCCGGATTAGAGCGGTTTTACGTGTACATCTTCCATCGGTAATATAAACGGAAAATCAGGAACATTTTAGTTAATTCCATCGGTTTTTATCATTTGTATTGGAAACAACATTGTCATATGTCTTTTCTTGGATCTAAATAATACGAAACCTCGCTCTATGATTTGAAGTTAAAATCCTCAAATATGGTAAAATAGTGACTTTTTTCACGTTTTTCATGTAGTTTGATATTACGTAAATATATTTCATTTTTACCAACATTTCGATACTATTTCATGTAGTGTCACGATATGTCAGTTGGCCTTCAAATCTCAGAATTTCGCATAATATTGCATTTTAAGCAAGTTTTTTTGCATTTTGTTTCGTACGAAAAATCATCGAATTTAGCAATATTTTGACGTTTATTATCTCCTTTTCCTTTATGTGATTTAAACAAAATATCATCGAATTAGGCAATATTTTGCCGTTTTTTCACGTTTTTGTGAATTTTCAGTTTATTGTTATTAATTCATTAAATGTACGATAAAAATGATGCAAACACATAATTGATTAGATAATAACCTTAAATACTTCATTTTCAATCATCTATTTGTTTCTCGTTAAAATGCTGAGTAAGATATTGAAAAGGGGAGAAGTTCGGTTTTTATTGCATATATCGACGTTTCAGCCGGATTAGAGCGGTTTTACGTGTACATCTTCCATCGGTAATATAAACGGAAAATCAGGAACATTTTAGTTAATTCTAATGAAAACACATTGGTTTTTATCATTTGTATTGGAAACAACATTGTCATATGTCTTTTCTTGGATCTAAATAATACGAAACCTCGCTCTATGATTTGAAGTTAAAATCCTCAAATATGGTAAAATAGTGACTTTTTTCACGTTTTTAATGTAGTTTGATATTACGTAAATATATTCATTTTTACCAATATTTCGATACTATTTCATGTAGTATCACGATATGTCAGTTGGCCTTCAAATCTCAGAATTTCGCATAATATTGCATTTTAAGCAAGTTTTTTTGCATTTTGTTTCGTACGAAAAATCATCGAATTTAGCAATATTTTGACGTTTATTATCTCCTTTTCCTTTATGTGATTTAAACAAAATATCATCGAATTAGTCAATATTTTGCCGTTTTTTCAAGTTTATGTGAGTTTTCAGTTTATTGTTATTAATTCATTAGATATACGATAAAAATGATGCAAACACATAATTGATTAGATAATAACCTTAAATACTTCATTTTCAATCATCTATTTGTTTCTCGTTAAAATACTGAGTAAGATATTGAAAAGGGGAGAAGTTCGGTTTTTATTGCATATATCGACGTTTCAGCCGGATTAGAACGGTTTTACGTGTACATCTTCCATCGGTAATATAAACGGAAAATGAGGAACATTTTAGTTAATTCCATCGGTTTTTATCATTTGTATTGGAAACAACATTGTCATATGTCTTTTCTTGGATCTAAATAATACGAAACCTCGCTCTATGATTTGAAGTTAAAATCCTCAAATATGGTAAAATAGTGACTTTTTTCACGTTTTTCATGTAGTTTGATATTACGTAAATATATTCATTTTTACCTATATTTCGATACTATTTCATGTAGTGTCACGGTATGTCAGTTGGCCTTCAAATCTCAGAATTTCGCATAATATTGCATTTTAAGCAAGTTTTTTTGCATTTTGTTTCGTACGAAAAATCATCGAATTTAGCAATATTTTGACGTTTATTATCTCCTTTTCCTTTATGTGATTTAAACAAAATATCATCGAATTAGGCAATATTTTGCCGTTTTTTCACGTTTTTGTGAATTTTCAGTTTACTGGTATTAATTCATTAAATATACGATAAAAATGATGCAAACACATAATTGATTAGATAATAACCTTAAATACTTCATTTTCAATCATCTATTTGTTTCTCGTTAAAATGCTGAGTAAGATATTGAAAAGGGGAGAAGTTCGGTTTTTATTGCATATATCGACGTTTCAGCCGGATTAGAGCGGTTTTACGTGTACATCTTCCATCGGTAATATAAACGGAAAATCAGGAACATTTTAGTTATTTCTAATGAAAACACATTGGTTTTTATCATTTGTATTGGAAACAACATTGTCATGTGTCTTTTCTTGGATCTAAATAATACGAAACCTCGCTCTATGATTTGAAGTTAAAATCCTCAAATATGGTAAAATAGTGACTTTTTTCACCTTTTTAATGTAGTTTGCTATTACGTAAATATATTCATTTTTACCAATATTTCGATACTATTTCATGTAGTTTCATGATATGTCAGTTGGCCTTCAAATCTCAGAATTTCGCATAATATTGCAATTTAAGCAAGTTTTTTTGCATTTTGTTTCGTACGAAAAATCATCGAATTTAGCAATATTTTGACGTTTATTATCTCCTTTTCCTTTATGTGATTTTAACAAAATATCATCGAATTAGGCAATATTTTGCCGTTTTTCCACGTTTTTGTGAATTTTCAGTTTATTGTTATTAATTCATTAAATATACGATAAAAATGATGCAAACACATAATTGATTAGATAATAACCTTAAATACTTAATTTTCAATCATCTATTTGTTTCTCGTTAAAATACTGAGTAAGATATTGAAAAGGGGAGAAGTTCGGTTTTTATTGCATATATCGACGTTTCAGCCGGATTAGAACGGTTTTACGTGTACATCTTCCATCGGTAATATAAACGAAAAATCAGGAACATTTTAGTTAATTCCATCGGTTTTTATCATTTGTATTGGAAACAACATTGTCATATGTCTTTTCTTGGATCTAAATAATACGAAACCTCGCTCTATGATTTGAAGTTAAAATCCTCAAATATGGTAAAATAGTTACTTTTTTCACGTTTTTCATGTAGTTTGATATTACGTAAATATATTCATTTTTACCAATATTTCGATACTATTTCATGTAGTATCACGATATGTCAGATGGCCTTCAAATCTCAGAATTTCGCATAATATTGCATTTTAAGCAAGTTCTTTTGCATTTTGTTTCGTACGAAAAATCATCGAATTTAGCAATATTTTGACGTTTATTGTCTCCTTTTCCTTTATGTGATTTAAACAAAATATCATCGAATTAGGCAATATTTTGCCGTTTTTTCAAGTTTTTGTGAGTTTTCAGTTTATTGTTATTAATTCATTACATATACGATAAAAATGATGCAAACACATAATTGATTAGATAATAACCTTAAATACTTCATTTTCAATCATCTATTTGTTTCTCGTTAAAATACTGAGTAAGATATTGAAAAGGGGAGAAGTTCGGTTTTTATTGCATATATCGACGTTTCAGTCGGATTAGAACGGTTTTACGTGTACATCTTCCATCGGTAATATAAACGGAAAATCAGGAACATTTTAGTTAATTCCATCGGTTTTTATCATTTGTATTGGAAACAACATTGTCATATGTCTTTTCTTGGATCTAAATAATACGAAACCTCGCTCTATGATTTGAAGTTAAAATCCTCAAATATGGTAAAATAGTGACTTTTTTCACGTTTTTCATGTAGTTTGATATTACGTAAATATATTTCATTTTTACCAATATTTCGATACTATTTCATGTAGTGTCACGATATGTCAGTTGGCCTTCAAATCTCAGAATTTCGCATAATATTGCATTTTAAGCAAGTTTTTTTGCATTTTGTTTCGTACGAAAAATCATCGAATTTAGCAATATTTTGACGTTTATTATCTCCTTTTCCTTTATGTGATTTAAACAAAATATCATCGAATTAGGCAATATTTTGCCGTTTTTTCACGTTTTTGTGAATTTTCAGTTTATTGTTATTAATTCATTAAATGTACGATAAAAATGATGCAAACACATAATTGATTAGATAATAACCTTAAATACTTCATTTTCAATCATCTATTTGTTTCTCGTTAAAATGCTGGGTAAGATATTGAAAAGGGGAGAAGTTCGGTTTTTATTGCATATATCGACGTTTCAGCCGGATTAGAGCGGTTTTACGTGTACATCTTCCATCGGTAATATAAACGGAAAATCAGGAACATTTTAGTTAATTCTAATGAAAACACATTGGTTTTTATCATTTGTATTGGAAACAACATTGTCATATGTCTTTTCTTGGATCTAAATAATACGAAACCTCGCTCTATGATTTGAAGTTAAACAAAGTAGTGTAAAAGTTAGTTAAAACAAAAATAAAATAAAATATTAATATTATGTTAATTATAATATATATATATAATATATATATATATGTATATAAATATATATATATATATATATATATATATATATAATATATATATATATATATATATATATATAATATAATATATATATATATATATATATATATAATATATATATATGTATAATATATATTATTATTATAAAAATATATAATATAATAATAATAATATAATAATTAATATTATGTTAATAAAAAAAGTTAAAACAAAGAAGTTAAAGTAGTGTAAAATGTAGTATGAACAATGTGTGGGAGAAAGGAACAGAGACAATTAAGGCGAGCCTAGGGAAAGTAGGAAATGCAGCTGAAAAAATTAAACCTTGTGGAAACAAGGTTCAGGTCAATATAGTGAACTCTGAGGTTGGTACTCAAATATTGGAATATCTAAAAAAACTAGAAAAGAGGATTGAGGCATTAGAAAAATTAACTATGGGGGGTAGACGGGGTGAAGATGGTGGTGAAACAGGACGTGAAGTGGAAAGTGAAACAGGACGTGAAATGGAAAGTGAAACAGGACGTGAAATGGAAAGTGAAACAGGACGTGAAATGGAAAGCCAAACAGGACGTGAAATGGAAAGCCAAACAGGACGTGAAATGGAAAGCCAAACAGGACGTGAAATGAAAAGCCAAACAGGACGTGAAATGGAAAGTGAAACAGGACGTGAAATGGAAAGTGAAACAGGACGTGAAATGGAAAGTCAAACAGGACGTGAAATGGAAAGTGAAATAGGACGTGAAGTGGAAAGTGAAACAGGACGTGAAATGTGCGTTGAAGAAAGTAAGGAAGAACATGACGTATTGATGATAGAGGATAGTCAGGAAAATGAACTTTCTAGTAGTGTTAGCGTTCAACCTTCTGTAGTGACAAATGTCGAAACAAAGGTTAAAGTAAAACGGTATAGAGAAATAAGAAAGAAATTAGATATGAATAAGATCACCTTTGATGCTAGTAGCTGTTGTGCAAATGAGGAGAAAGCAGAAATGTTACAGTGTTGGGAGAGTCTGTCTGAGAAAATCTCGTATCTCATGGAATGTGACAGACAGGGCAAAGGTAGTTTTATTAAATCATGGATGAAAGTAGAGTGAGAATATTATCTTGGAGCGTTAATGGGTTAAAATCTAGTGCGGTGGATGTACACTATTATACTCTTAGATAGTACTATATTAACCTGATATGTTACATGGGATTCTTGTATTTGTACTCACTGAATTTGTGCGCCCCTTGAGGGACTTGAAGTATGGGAAGGGGTAGAAATAGCCTAAGCTAATCTTTGATTTTTTTTTTTTTTTTTTTTTTTTTTTTTTTTTTTTTTTTTAACTTGTCTCAATAAACCTACTTGAACTTGGAAGACCATTATGTATTAAAGTGTCAAATTATGGATAACCATAGAAATAAGGAAATAAGTAGTGTACCACTTCAAATTGTTTGGATGTGTGATAATGATATGATAGACAGAATACTTAGGAACTACAAGAATTTTGCCCCAATGATTGTAACACTTACTATATTAATATGCAATGTTAAATGTTGTATTGTGATTTGTGTATCTGTACTCACTGAATTTGTGCGCCCCTTGAGGGACTTGAAGTAGAGGGGGGTAGAAATAGCCTAAGCTACTCTATCCCTTTGAGATGTATTTTTTTCTTGTCTCAATAAACATACTTGAACTTGAACTTGAAGTTAAAATCCTCAAATATGGTAAAATAGTGACTTTTTTCACGTTTTTAATGTAGTTTGATATTACGTAAATATATTCATTTTTACCAATATGTCGATACTATTTCATGTAGTATCACGATATGTCAGTTGGCCTTCAAATCTCAGAATTTCGCATAATATTGCATTTTAAGCAAGTTTTTTTGCATTTTGTTTCGTACGAAAAATCATCGAATTTAGCAATATTTTGACGTTTATTATCTCCTTTTCCTTTATGTGATTTAAACAAAATATCATCGAATTAGTCAATATTTTGCCGTTTTTTCAAGTTTTTGTGAGTTTTCAGTTTATTGTTATTAATTCATTAAATATACGATAAAAATGATGCAAACACATAATTGATTAGATAATAACCTTAAATACTTCATTTTCAATCATCTATTTGTTTCTCGTTAAAATACTGAGGGAAGATATTGAAAAGGGGAGAAGTTCGGTTTTTATTGCATATATCGACGTTTCAGCCGGATTAGAGCGGTTTTACGTGTACATCTTCCATCGGTAATATAAACGGAAAATCAGGAACATTTTAGTTAATTCCATCGGTTTTTATCATTTGTATTGGAAACAACATTGTCATATGTCTTTTCTTGGATCTAAATAATACGAAACCTCGCTCTATGATTTGAAGTTAAAATCCTCAAATATGGTAAAATAGTGACTTTTTTCACGTTTTTCATGTAGTTTGATATTACGTAAATATATTTCATTTTTACCAACATTTCGATACTATTTCATGTAGTGTCACGATATGTCAGTTGGCCTTCAAATCTCAGAATTTCGCATAATATTGCATTTTAAGCAAGTTTTTTTGCATTTTGTTTCGTACGAAAAATCATCGAATTTAGCAATATTTTGACGTTTATTATCTCCCTTTCCTTTATGTGATTTAAACAAAATATCATCGAATTAGGCAATATTTTGCCGTTTTTTCACGTTTTTGTGAATTTTCAGTTTATTGTTATTAATTCATTAAATGTACGATAAAAATGATGCAAACACATAATTGATTAGATAATAACCATAAATACTTCATTTTCAATCATCTATTTGTTTCTCGTTAAAATGCTGAGTAAGATATTGAAAAGGGGAGAAGTTCGGTTTTTATTGCATATATCGACGTTTCAGCCGGATTAGAGCGGTTTTACGTGTACATCTTCCATCGGTAATATAAACGGAAAATCAGGAACATTTTAGTTAATTCTAATGAAAACACATTGGTTTTTATCATTTGTATTGGAAACAACATTGTCATATGTCTTTTCTTGGATCTAAATAATACGAAACCTCGCTCTATGATTTGAAGTTAAAATCCTCAAATATGGTAAAATAGTGACTTTTTTCACGTTTTTAATGTAGTTTGATATTACGTAAATATATTCATTTTTACCAATATTTCGATACTATTTCATGTAGTATCACGATATGTCAGTTGGCCTTCAAATCTCAGAATTTCGCATAATATTGCATTTTAAGCAAGTTTTTTTGCATTTTGTTTCGTACGAAAAATCATCGAATTTAGCAATATTTTGACGTTTATTATCTCCTTTTCCTTTATGTGATTTAAACAAAATATCATCGAATTAGTCAATATTTTGCCGTTTTTTCAAGTTTTTGTGAGTTTTCAGTTTATTGTTATTAATTCATTAGATATACGATAAAAATGATGCAAACACATAATTGATTAGATAATAACCTTAAATACTTCATTTTCAATCATCTATTTGTTTCTCGTTAAAATACTGAGTAAGATATTGAAAAGGGGAGAAGTTCGGTTTTTATTGCATATATCGACGTTTCAGCCGGATTAGAACGGTTTTACGTGTACATCTTCCATCGGTAATATAAACGGAAAATGAGGAACATTTTAGTTAATTCCATCGGTTTTTATCATTTGTATTGGAAACAACATTGTCATATGTCTTTTCTTGGATCTAAATAATACGAAACCTCGCTCTATGATTTGAAGTTAAAATCCTCAAATATGGTAAAATAGTGACTTTTTTCACGTTTTTCATGTAGTTTGATATTACGTAAATATATTCATTTTTACCTATATTTCGATACTATTTCATGTAGTGTCACGATATGTCAGTTGGCCTTCAAATCTCAGAATTTCGCATAATATTGCATTTTAAGCAAGTTTTTTTGCATTTTGTTTCGTACGAAAAATCATCGAATTTAGCAATATTTTGACGTTTATTATCTCCTTTTCCTTTATGTGATTTAAACAAAATATCATCGAATTAGGCAATATTTTGCCGTTTTTTCACGTTTTTGTGAATTTTCAGTTTACTGGTATTAATTCATTAAATATACGATAAAAATGATGCAAACACATAATTAATTAGATAATAACCTTAAATACTTAATTTTCAATCATCTATTTGTTTCTCGTTAAAATGCTGAGTAAGATATTGAAAAGGGGAGAAGTTCGGTTTTTATTGCATATATCGACGTTTCAGCCGGATTAGAGCGGTTTTACGTGTACATCTTCCATCGGTAATATAAACGGAAAATCAGGAACATTTTAGTTATTTCTAATGAAAACACATTGGTTTTTATCATTTGTATTGGAAACAACATTGTCATGTGTCTTTTCTTGGATCTAAATAATACGAAACCTCGCTCTATGATTTGAAGTTAAAATCCTCAAATATGGTAAAATAGTGACTTTTTTCACCTTTTTAATGTAGTTTGATATTACGTAAATATATTCATTTTTACCAATATTTCGATACTATTTCATGTAGTATCACGATATGTCAGTTGGCCTTCAAATCTCAGAATTTCGCATAATATTGCAATTTAAGCAAGTTTTTTTGCATTTTGTTTCGTACGAAAAATCATCGAATTTAGCAATATTTTGACGTTTATTATCTCCTTTTCCTTTATGTGATTTTAACAAAATATCATCGAATTAGGCAATATTTTGCCGTTTTTCCACGTTTTTGTGAATTTTCAGTTTATTGTTATTAATTCATTAAATATACGATAAAAATGATGCAAACACATAATTGATTAGATAATAACCTTAAATACTTAATTTTCAATCATCTATTTGTTTCTCGTTAAAATACTGAGTAAGATATTGAAAAGGGGAGAAGTTCGGTTTTTATTGCATATATCGACGTTTCAGCCGGATTAGAACGGTTTTACGTGTACATCTTCCATCGGTAATATAAACGGAAAATGAGGAACATTTTAGTTAATTCCATCGGTTTTTATCATTTGTATTGGAAACAACATTGTCATATGTCTTTTCTTGGATCTAAATAATACGAAACCTCGCTCTATGATTTGAAGTTAAAATCCTCAAATATGGTAAAATAGTGACTTTTTTCACGTTTTTCATGTAGTTTGATATTACGTAAATATATTCATTTTTACCTATATTTCGATACTATTTCATGTAGTGTCACGATATGTCAGTTGGCCTTCAAATCTTAGAATTTCGCATAATATTGCATTTTAAGCAAGTTTTTTTGCATTTTGTTTCGTACGAAAAATCATCGAATTTAGCAATATTTTGACGTTTATTATCTCCTTTTCCTTTATGTGATTTAAACAAAATATCATCGAATTAGGCAATATTTTGCCGTTTTTCCACGTTTTTGTGAATTTTCAGTTTATTGTTATTAATTCATTAAATATACGATAAAAATGATGCAAACACATAATTGATTAGATAATAACCTTAAATACTTCATTTTCAATCATCTATTTGTTTCTCGTTAAAATACTGAGTAAGATATTGAAAAAGGGAGAAGTTCGGTTTTTATTGCATATATCGACGTTTCATTCGGATTAGAACGGTTTTACGTGTACATCTTCCATCGGTAATATAAACGGAAAATCAGGAACATTTTAGTTAATTCCATTTGTTTTTATCATTTGTATTGGAAACAACATTGTCATATGTGTTTTCTTGGATCTAAATAATACGAAACCTCGCTCTATGATTTGAAGTTAAAATCCTCAAATATGGTAAAATTGTCACTTTTTTCACGTTTTTCATGTAGTTTGATATTACGTAAATATATTCATTTTTACCAATATTTCGACACTATTTCATGTAGTATCACGATATGTGAGTTGGCCTTCAAATCTCAGAATTTCGCATAATATTGCATTTTAAGCAAGTTTTTTTGCATTTTGTTTCGTACGAAAAATCATCGAATTTAGCAATATTTTGACGTTTATTATCTCCTTTTCCTTTAAGTGATTTAAACAAAATATCATCGAATTAGGCAATATTTTGCCGTTTTTTCACGTTTTTTGTGAATTTTCAGTTTATTGTTATTAATTCATTAAATATACGATAAAAATGATGCAAACACATAATTGATTAGATAATAACCTTAAATACTTCATTTTCAATCATCTATTTGTTTCTCGTTAAAATACTGAGTAAGATATTGAAAAGGGGAGAAGTTCGGTTTTTATAGCATATATCGACGTTTCAGCCGGATTAGAGCAGTTTTACGTGTACATCTTCCATCGGTAATATAAACGGAAAATCAGGAACATTTTAGTTAATTCTTATGAAAACCCATTGGTTTTTATCATTTGTATTGGAAACAACATTGTCATGTCTTTTCTTGGATCTAAATAATACGAAACCTCGCTTTATGATTTAAAGTTAAAATCCTCAAATATGGTAAAATAGTGACTTTTTTCACGTTTTTCATGTAGTTTGATATTACGTAAATATATTCATATTTACCAATATTTCGATACTATTTCATGTAGTATCACGATATGTCAGTTGGCCTTCAAATCTCAGAATTTCGCATAATATTGCATTTTATGCAAGTTTTTTTGCATTTTGTTTCGTACGAAAAATCATCGAATATAGCCATATTTTGATGTTTATTATCTCCTTTTCCTTTATGTGATTTAAACAAAATATCATCGAATTAGGCAATATTTTGCCGTTTTTCCACGTTTTTGTGAATTTTCAGTTTATTGTTATTAATTCATTAAATATACGATGAAAACGATGCAAACACATAATTGATTAGATAATAACCTTAAATACTTCATTTTCAATCATCTATTTGTTTCTCGTTAAAATACTGAGTAAGATATTGAAAAGGGGAGAAGTTCGGTTTTTATTGCATATATCGACGTTTCAGCCGGATTAGAGCGGTTTTACGTGTATATCTTCCATCGGTAATATAAACGGAAAATCAGGAACATTTTAGTTAATTCTTATGAAAACCCATTGGTTTTTATCATTTGTATTGGAAACAACATTGTCATATGTCTTTTCTTGGATCTAAATAGTACGAAACCTCGCTGTATGATTTGAAGTTAAAATCCTCAAATATGGTAAAATAGTGACTTTTTTCACGTTTTTCATGTAGTTTGATATTACGTAAATATATTCATTTTTACCAATATTTCGATACTATTTCATGTTTTATCACGATATGTCAGTTGGCCTTCAAATCTCAGAATTTCGCATAATATTGCATTTTAAGCAAGTATTTTTGCATTTTGTTTCGTACGAAAAATCATCGAATTTAGCAATATTTTGACGTTTATTATCTCCTTTTCCTTTAAGTGATTTAAACAAAATATCATCGAATTAGGCAATATTTTGCCGTTTTTTCACGTTTTTGTGAATTTTCAGTTTATTGTTATTAATTCATTAAATATACGATAAAAATGATGCAAACACATAATTGATTAGATAATAACCTTAAATACTTCATTTTCAATCATCTATTTGTTTCTCGTTAAAATACTGAGTAAGATATTGAAAAGGGGAGAAGTTCGGTTTTTATTGCATATATCGACGTTTCAGCCGGATTAGAGCAGTTTTACGTGTACATCTTCCATCGGTAATATAAACGGAAAATCAGGAACATTTTAGTTAATTCCATTTGTTTTTATCATTTGTATTGGAAACAACATTGTCATATGTCTTTTCTTGGATCTAAATAATACGAAACCTCGCTCTATGATTTGAAGTTAAAATCCTCAAATATGGTAAAATTGTGACTTTTTTTCACGTTTTTCATATTACGTAAATATATTCATTTTACCAATATTTCGATACTATTTCATGTAGTATCACGATATGTGAGTTGGCCTTCAAATCTCAGAATTTCGCATAATATTGCATTTTAAGCAAGTTTTTTTGCATTTTGTTTCGTACGAAAAATCATCGAATTTAGCAATATTTTGACGTTTATTATCTCCTTTTCCTTTAAGTGATTTAAACAAAATATCATCGAATTAGGCAATATTTTGCCGTTTTCCACGTTTTTGTGAATTTTCCGTCCATGGGTATTACTTCATATATATATACGATAAAAATGATGCAAACACATAATTGATTAGATAATAACCTTAAATACTTCATTTTCAATCATCTATTTGTTTCTCGTTAAAATACTGAGTAAGATATTGAAAAGGGGAGAAGTTCGGTTTTTATTGCATATATCGACGTTTCAGCCGGATTAGAGCGGTTTTACGTGTACATCTTCCATCGTTAATATAAACGGAAAATCAAGAACATTATAGTTAATTCTAATGAAAACACATTGTTTTTTATCATTTGTATTGGAAACAACATTGTCATATGTCTTTTCTTGGATATAAATAATACGAAACCTCGCTCTATGATGTGAAGGTAAAATCCTCAAATATGGTTATATAGTGACTTTTTTCACGTTTTTCATGTAGTTTGATATTACGTAAATATATTAATTTTTACCAATATTTCGATACTATTTCATGTAGTATCACGATATGTGATTTGGCCTTCAAATCTCAGAATTTCGCATAATATTGCATTTTAAGCAAGTTTTCTTGCATTTTGCTTCGTACGAAAAATCATCGAATTTAGCAATATTTTAACGTTTATCATCTCCTTTTCCTTCATGTGATTTAAACAAAATATCATCGAATTAGGCAATATTTTGCCGTTTTCCACGTTTTTGTGAATTTTCCGTCCATGGGTATTAATTCATATATATATATAGGATAAAAATGATGCAAACACATAATTGATTAGATAATAACCTTAAATACTTCATTTTCAATCATCTATTTGTTTCTCGTTAAAATACTGAGTAAGATATTAAAAAGGGGAGAAGTTTGGATTTTATTGCATATATCGACGTTTCAGCCGGATTAGAGCGGTTTTACGTGTACATCTTCCATCGTTAATATAAACGGAAAATCAAGAACATTTTAGTTAATTCTAATGAAAACACATTGTTTTTTATCATTTGTATTGGAAACAACATTGTCATATCTCTTTTCCTTGAACTAAATAATACGAAACCTCGCTCTACGATTTGAAGTTAAAATCCTCAAATATGGTTATATAGTGACTTTTTTCACGTTTTTCATGTAGTTTGATATTACGTAAATATATTCATTTTTACCAATATTTCGATACTATTTCATGTAGTATCACGATATGTGATTTAGCCTTCAAATCTTAGAATTTCGCATAATATTGCATTTTAAGCAAGTTTTCTTGCATTTTGCTTCGTACGAAAAATCATCGAATTTAGCAATATTTTAACGTTTATCATCTCCTTTTCCTTCATGTGATTTAAACAAAATATCATCGAATTAGGCAATATTTTGCCGTTTTCCACGTTTTTGTGAATTTTCAGTCCATGGGTTTTAATTCATATATATACGATAAAAATGATGCAAACACATAATTGATTAGATAATAACCTTAAATACTTCATTTTCAATCATCTATTTGTTTCTCGTTAAAATACTGAGTAAGATATTGAAAAGGGGAGAAGTTCGGTTTTTATTGCATATATCGACGTTTCAGCCGGATTAGAGCGGTTTTAAGTGTACATCTTCCATCGTTAATATAAACGGAAAATCAAGAATATTTTAGTTAATTCTAATGAAAACACATTGTTTTTTATCATTTGTATTGGAAACAACATTGTCATATGTCTTTTCCTTGAACTAAATAATACGAAACCTCGCTCTATGATTTGAAGTTAAAATCCTCAAATATGGTTATATAGTGACTTTTTTCACGTTTTTCATGTAGTTTGATATTACGTAAATATATTCATTTTTACCAATATTTCGATACTATTTCATGTCGTATCACGATATGTGATTTAGCCTTCAAATCTTAGAATTTCGCATAATATTGCATTTTAAGCAAGTTTTCTTGCATTTTGCTTCGTACGAAAAATCATCGAATTTAGCAATATTTTAACGTTTATCATCTCCTTTTCCTTCATGTGATTTAAACAAAATATCATCGAATTAGGCAATATTTTGCCGTTTTCCACGTTTTTGTGAATTTTCAGTCCATGGGTTTTAATTCATATATATACGATAAAAATGATGCAAACACATAATTGATTAGATAATAACCTTAAATACTTCATTTTCAATCATCTATTTGTTTCTCGTTAAAATACTGAGTAAGATATTGAAAAGGGGAGAAGTTCGGTTTTTATTGCATATATCGACGTTTCAGCCGGATTGGAGCGGTTTTAAGTGTACATCTTCCATCGTTAATATAAACGGAAAATCAAGAACATTTTAGTTAATTCTCATGAAAACACATTGTTTTTTATCATTTGTATTGGAAACAACATTGTCATATGTCTTTTCTTGGATCTAAATAATACGAAACCTCGCTCTATGATTTGAAGTTAAAATCCTCAAATATGGTTATATAGTGACTTTTTCACGTTTTTCATGTAGTTTGATATTACGTAAATATATTCATTTTTACCAATATTTCGATACTATTTCATGTAGTATCACGATATGTGATTTGGCCTTCAAATCTCAGAATTTCGCATAATATTGCATTTTAAGCAAGTTTTCTTGCATTTTGCTTCGTACGAAAAATCATCGAATTCAGCAATATTTTAACGTTTATCATCTCCTTTTCCTTCATGTGATTTAAATAAAATATCATCGAATTAGGCAATATTTTGCCGTTTTCCACGTTTTTGTGAATTTTCCGTCCATGGGTAATAATTGATATATATATACGATAAAAATGATGCAAACACATAATTGATTAGATAATAACCTTAAATACTTCATTTTCAATCATCTATTTGTTTCTCGTTAAAATACTGAGTAAGATATTGAAAAGGGGAGAAGTTCGGTTTTTATTGCATATATCGACGTTTCAGCCGGATTAGAGCGGTTTTACGTGTACATCTTCCATCGTTAATATAAACGGAACATCAAGAACATTATAGTTAATTCTAATGAAAACACATTGTTTTTATCATTTGTATTGGAAACAACATTGTCATATGTCTTTTCTTGGATCTAAATAATACGAAACCTCGTTCTATGATTTGAAGTTAAAATCCTCAAATATGGTTATATAGTGACTTTTTTCACGTTTTTCATGTAGTTTGATATTACGTAAATATATTCATTTTTACCAATATTTCGATACTATTTCATGTAGTATCACGATATGTGATTTGGCCTTCAAATCTCAGAATTTCGCATAATATTGCATTTTAAGCAAGTTTTCTTGCATTTTGTTTCGTACGAAAAATCATCGAATACAGCAATATTTTGACGTTTATCATCTCCTTTTCCTTCATGTGATTTAAACAAAATATCATCGAATTAGGCAATATTTTGCCGTTTTCCACGTTTTTGTGAATTTTCAGTCCATGGGTTTTAATTCATATATATACGATAAAAATGAAGCTAACACATAATTGATTAGATAATAACCTTAAATACTTCATTTTTAATCATCTATTTGTTTCTCGTTAAAATACTGAGTAAGATATTGAAAAGGGGAGAAGTTCGGTTTTTATTGCATATATCGACGTTTCAGCCGGATTAGAGCGGTTTTACGTGTACATCTTCCATCGTTAATATAAACGGAAAATCAAGAACATTATAGTTAATTCTAATGAAAACACATTGTTTTTTATCATTTGCATTGGAAACAACATTGTCATATGTCTTTTCTTGGATCTAAATAATACGAAACCTCGCTCTATGATTTGAAGTTAAAATCCTCAAATATGGTTATATAGTGACTTTTTTCACGTTTTTCATGTAGTTTGATATTACGTAAATATATTCATTTTTACCAATATTTCGATACTATTTCATGTAGTATCACGATATGTGATTTAGCCTTCAAATCTTAGAATTTCGCATAATATTGCATTTTAAGCAAGTTTTCTTGCATTTTGCTTCGTACGAAAAATCATCGAATTTAGCAATATTTTAACGTTTATCATCTCCTTTTCCTTCATGTGATTTAAACAAAATATCATCGAATTAGGCAATATTTTGCCGTTTTCCACGTTTTTGTGAATTTTCAGTCCATGGGTTTTAATTCATATATATACGATAAAAATGATGCAAACACATAATTGATTAGATAATAACCTTAAATACTTCATTTTCAATCATCTATTTGTTTCTCGTTAAAATACTGAGTAAGATATTGAAAAGGGGAGAAGTTCGGTTTTTATTGCATATATCGACGTTTCAGCCGGATTAGAGCGGTTTTAAGTGTACATCTTCCATCGTTAATATAAACGGAAAATCAAGAACATTTTAGTTAATTCTAATGAAAACACATTGTTTTTTATCATTTGTATTGGAAACAACATTGTCATATGTCTTTTCCTTGAACTAAATAATACGAAACCTCGCTCGATGATTTGAAGTTAAAATCCTCAAATATGGTTATATAGTGACTTTTTTCACGTTTTTCATGTAGTTTGATATTACGTAAATATATTCATTTTTACCAATAATTCGATACTATTTCATGTAGTATCACGATATGTGATTTGGCCTTCAAATCTCAGAATTTCGCATAATATTGCATTTTAAGCAAGTTTTCTTGCATTTTGCTTCGTACGAAAAATCATCGAATTTAGCAATATTTTAACGTTTATCATCTCCTTTTCCTTCATGTGATTTAAAC
This sequence comes from Procambarus clarkii, assembly GCF_040958095.1. Taxonomy (NCBI): domain Eukaryota; kingdom Metazoa; phylum Arthropoda; class Malacostraca; order Decapoda; family Cambaridae; genus Procambarus; species Procambarus clarkii. The sequence goes on along the minus strand of NC_091204.1, from coordinate 34,558,516 downwards.
AAAATATCATTGAATTAGGCAATATTTTGCCGTTTTCCACGTTTTTGTGAATATTCCGTCCATGGGTATTAATTCATATATATATACGATAAAAATGATGCAAACACATAATTGATTAGATAATAACCTTAAATACTTCATTTTCAATCATCTATTTGTTTCTCGTTAAAATACTGAGTAAGATATTGAAAAGGGGAGAAGTTCGGTTTTTATTGCATATATCGACGTTTCAGCCGGATTAGAGCGGTTTTACGTGTACATCTTCCCTCGTTAATATAAACGGAAAATCAAGAACATTATAGTTAATTCTAATGAAAACACATTGTTTTTTATCATTTGTATTGGAAACAACATTGTCATATGTCTTTTCTTGGAACTAAATAATACGAAACCTCGCTCGATGATTTGAAGTTAAAATCCTCAAATATGGTTATATAGTGACTTTTTTCACGTTTTTCATGTAGTTTGATATTACGTAAATATATTCATTTTTACCAATATTTCGATACTATTTCATGTAGTATTACGATATGAGATTTGGCCTTCAAATCTCAGAATTTCGCATAATATTGCATTTTAGGCAAGTTTTCTTGCATTTTGTTTCGTACGAAAAATCATCGAATATAGCAATATTTTGACGTTTATCGTCTCCTTTTCCTTCATGTGATTTAAACAAAATATCATCGAATTAGGCAATATTATGCCGTTTTCCACGTTTTTGTGAATTTTCAGTCCATGGGTTTTAATTCATATATATACGATAAAAATGATGCAAACACATAATTGATTTGATAATAACCTTAAATACTTCATTTTCAATCATCTATTTGTTTCTCATTAAAATACTGAGTAAGATATTGAAAAGGGGAGAAGTTCGGTTTTTATTGCATATATCGACGTTTCAGCCGGATTAGAGCGGTTTTACGTGTACATCTTCCATCGTTAATATAAACGGAACATCAAGAACATTATAGTTAATTCTAATGAAAATACATTGTTTTTTATCATTTGTATTGGAAACAACATTGTCATATGTCTTTTCTTGGATCTAAATAATACGAAACCTCGCTCTATGATTTTAAGTTAAAATCCTCAAATATGGTTATATAGTGACTTTTTTCACGTTTTTCATGTAGTTTGATATTACGTAAATATATTCATTTTTACCAATATTTCGATACTATTTCATGTAGTATTACGATATGTGATTTGGCCTTCAAATCTCAGAATTTCGCATAATATTGCATTTTAGGCAAGTTTTCTTGCATTTTGTTTCGTACGAAAAATCATCGCATATAGCAATATTTTGACGTTTATCATCTCCTTTTCCTTCATGTGATTTAAACAAAATATCATCGAATTAGGCAATATTATGCCGTTTTCGCCGTTTTTGTGAATTTTCAGTCCATGGGTTTTAATTCATATATATACGATAAAAATGATGCAAACACATAATTGATTAGATAATAACCTTAAACACTTCATTTTCAATCATCTATTTGTTTCTCGTTAAAATACTGAGTAAGATATTGAAAAGGGGAGAAGTTCGGTTTTTATTGCATATATCGACGTTTCAGCCGGATTAGAGCGGTTTTACGTGTACATCTTCCCTCGTTAATATAAACGGAAAATCAAGAACATTATAGTTAATTCTAATGAAAACACATTGTTTTTTATCATTTGTATTGGAAACAACATTGTCATATGTCTTTTCTTGGAACTAAATAATACGAAACCTCGCTCGATGATTTGAAGTTAAAATCCTCAAATATGGTTATATAGTGACTTTTTTCACGTTTTTCATGTAGTTTGATATTACGTAAATATATTCATTTTTACCAATAATTCGATACTATTTCATGTAGTATCACGATATGTGATTTGGCCTTCAAATCTCAGAATTTCGCATAATATTGCATTTTAAGCAAGTTTTCTTGCATTTTGCTTCGTACGAAAAATCATCGAATTTAGCAATATTTTAACGTTTATCATCTCCTTTTCCTTTATATTATTTAAACAAAATAGCATCGAATTACGCAATATTTTGCCGTTTTTCCACGTTTTTGTGAATTTTCAGTCTATAGGTATTAATTCATTATATATACGATAAAAATGATGCAAACACATAATTGATTAGATAATAACCTTAAATACTTCATTTTCAATCAACTATTTGTTTCTCGTTAAAATACTGAGCAAGATATTGAAAAAGGGAGAAGTTCTGTTTTTATTGCATATATCGACGTTTCAGCCGGAATAGAGCGATTTTCGTGTACATCTTCCATCGGTAATATTAACGGAAAATCAGGAACATTTTAGTTAATACTAATGAAAACACATTGATTTTTATCATTTGTATTGAAAACAACATTGTCATATGTCTTTTCTTGGATCTAAATAATACGAAACCTCGCTCTATGATTTGAAGTTAAAATCCTCATATATGGTTAAATAGTGACTTTTTTCACGTTTTTCATGTAGTTTGATACTACGTAAATATATTCATTTTACCAATTTTTCGATTTTATTTCATGTAGTATCACGATATGTGATTTGGCCTTCAAATCTCAGAATTTCGCATAATATTGCATTTTAAGCAAGTTTTCTTGCATTTTGTTTCGTACGAAAAATCATCGAATTTAGCAATATTTTGACGTTTATCATCCCCTCTTCCTTTATTTGATTTGAACAAAATATCATCGAATTACGCAATATTTTGCTGTTTTTCCACGTTTTTGTGAATTTTCAGTCTATAGGTATTAATTCATTATATATACGATAAAAATGATGCAAACACATAATTGATTAGATAATAACCTTAAATACTTCATTTTCAATCAACTATTTGTTTCTCGTTAAAATACTGACTAAGATATTGAAAAGGGGAGAAGTTCTGTTTTTATTGCATATATCGACGTATCAGCCGGATTAGAGCGGTTTTACGTGTTCATCTTCCCTCGGTAATATAAACGGAAAATCAGGAACATTTTAGTTAATTCTAATGAAAACACATTGATTTTTATCATTTGTATTGGAAACAACATTGTCATATGTCTTTTCTTGGATCTAAATAATACGAAACCTCACTCTATGATTTGAAGTTAAAATCCTCAAATATGGTTATATATTGACTTTTTCACGTTTTTCATGTAGTTTGATATTACGTAAATATATTCATTTTTACCAATATTTCGATACTATTTCATGTAGTATCACGATATGTGATTTGGCCTTCAAATCTCAGAATTTCGCATTATATTGCATTTTAAGCAAGTTTTCTTGCATTTTGTGTCGTACGAAAAATCATCGAATTTAGCAATATTTTGACGTTTATCATCCCCTTTTCCTTTATGTGACTTAAACAAAATACCTTCGAATTACGCAATATTTTGCCGTTTTCCACGTTTTTGTGAAGATTCAGTCTATGATAATTAATTCATATATATACGATAAAAATTATGCAAACACATAATTGATTAGATAATAACCTTAAATACTTCATTTTCAATCATCTATTTGTTTCTCGTTAAAATACTGAGTAAGATATTGAAAAGGGGAGAAGTTCGGTTTTTATTGCATATATCGACGTTTCAGCCGGATTAGAGCGGTTTAACGTGTACATCTTCCCTCGGTAATATAAACGGAAAATCAGGAACATTTTAGTTAATTCTAATGAAAACACATTGATTTTTATCATTTATATTGGAAACAACATTGTCATATGTCTTTTCTTGGATCTAAATAATACGAAACCTCGCTCTATGATTTGAAGTTAAAATCCTCAAATATGGTTAACTAGTGACTTTTTTCACGTTTTTCATGTAGTTTGATACTACGTAAATATATTCATTTTTACCAATATTTCGATTTTATTTCATGTAGTATCACGATATGTGATTTGGCCTTCAAATCTCAGAATTTTGCATAATGTTGCATTTTAAGCAAGTTTTCTTGCATTTTGTTTCGTACGAAAAATCATCGAATTTAGCATTATTTTGACGTTTATCATCCCATTTTCCTTTATGTTATTTAAACAAAATATCATCGAATTACGCAATATTTTGCCGTTTTTCCACGTTTTTGTGAATTTTCAGTCTATAGGTATTAATTCATTATATATACGATAAAAATGATGCAAACACATAATTGATTAGATAATAACCTTAAATACTTCATTTTCAATCAACTATTTGTTTCTCGTTAAAATACTGAGCAAGATATTGAAAAGGGGAGAAGTTCGGTTTTTATTGCATATATCGACGTTTCAGCCGGATTAGAGCGGTTTTACGTGTACATCTTCCCTCGGTAATATAAACGGAAAATCAGGAACATTTTAGTTAATTCTAATGAAAACACATTGATTTTTATCATTTGTATTGGAAACAACATTGTCATATGTCTTTTCTTGGATCTAAATAATACGAAACCTCGCTCTATGATTTGAAGTTAAAATCCTCAAATATGGTTAACTAGTGACTTTTTTCACGTTTTTCATGTAGTTTGATACTACGTAAATATATTCATTTTTACCAATATTTCGATTTTATTTCATGTAGTATCACGATATGTGATTTGGCCTTCAAATCTCAGAATTCCGCATAATATTGAATTTTAAGCAAGTTTTCTTGCATTTTGTTTCGTACGAAAAATCATCGAATTTAGCAATATTTTGACGTTTATCATCCCCTTTTCCTTTATTTGATTTAAACAAAATATCATCGAATTACGCAATATTTTGCCGTTTTTCCACGTTTTTGTGAATTTTCAGTCTATAGGTATTAATTCATTATATATACGATAAAAATGATGCAAACACATAATTGATTAGATAATAACCTTAAATACTTCATTTTCAATCAACTATTTGTTTCTCGTTAAAATACTGAGTAAGATATTGAAAAGGGGAGAAGTTCGGTTTTTATTGCATATATCGACGTATCAGCCGGATTAGAGCGGTTTTACGTGTACATCTTCCCTCGGTCATATAAACGGAAAATCAGGAACATTTTAGTTAATTGTAATGAAAACACATTGATTTTTATCATTTGTATTGGAAACAACATTGTCATATGTCTTTTCTTGGATCTAAATAATACGAAACCTCACTCTATGATTTGAAGTTAAAATCCTCAAATATGGTTATATATTGACTTTTTTCACGTTTTTCATGTAGTTTGATATTACGTAAATATATTCATTTTTACCAATATTTCGATACTATTTCATGTAGTATCACGATATGTGATTTGGCCTTCAAATCTCAGAATTTCGCATAATATTGCATTTTAAGCAAGTTTTCTTGCATTTTGTGTCGTACGAAAAATCATCGAATTTAGCAATATTTTGACGTTTATCATCCCCTTTTCCTTTATATTATTTAAACAAAATAGCATCGAATTACGCAATATTTTGCCGTTTTTCCACGTTTTTGTGAATTTTCAGTCTATAGGTATTAATTCATTATATATACGATAAAAATGATGCAAACACATAATTGATTAGATAATAACCTTAAATACTTCATTTTCAATCAACTATTTGTTTCTCGTTAAAATACTGAGCAAGATATTGAAAAAGGGAGAAGTTCTGTTTTTATTGCATATATCGACGTTTCAGCCGGAATAGAGCGATTTTCGTGTACATCTTCCATCGGTAATATTAACGGAAAATCAGGAACATTTTAGTTAATACTAATGAAAACACATTGATTTTTATCATTTGTATTGAAAACAACATTGTCATATGTCTTTTCTTGGATCTAAATAATACGAAACCTCGCTCTATGATTTGAAGTTAAAATCCTCATATATGGTTAAATAGTGACTTTTTTCACGTTTTTCATGTAGTTTGATACTACGTAAATATATTCATTTTACCAATTTTTCGATTTTATTTCATGTAGTATCACGATATGTGATTTGGCCTTCAAATCTCAGAATTTCGCATAATATTGCATTTTAAGCAAGTTTTCTTGCATTTTGTTTCGTACGAAAAATCATCGAATTTAGCAATATTTTGACGTTTATCATCCCCTCTTCCTTTATTTGATTTGAACAAAATATCATCGAATTACGCAATATTTTGCCGTTTTTCCACGTTTTTGTGAATTTTCAGTCTATAGGTATTAATTCATTATATATACGATAAAAATGATGCAAACACATAATTGATTAGATAATAACCTTAAATACTTCATTTTCAATCAACTATTTGTTTCTCGTTAAAATACTGACTAAGATATTGAAAAGGGGAGAAGTTCTGTTTTTATTGCATATATCGACGTATCAGCCGGATTAGAGCGGTTTTACGTGTTCATCTTCCCTCGGTAATATAAACGGAAAATCAGGAACATTTTAGTTAATTCTAATGAAAACACATTGATTTTTATCATTTGTATTGGAAACAACATTGTCATATGTCTTTTCTTGGATCTAAATAATACGAAACCTCACTCTATGATTTGAAGTTAAAATCCTCAAATATGGTTATATATTGACTTTTTTCACGTTTTTCATGTAGTTTGATATTACGTAAATATATTCATTTTTACCAATATTTCGATACTATTTCATGTAGTATCACGATATGTGATTTGGCCTTCAAATCTCAGAATTTCGCATTATATTGCATTTTAAGCAAGTTTTCTTGCATTTTGTGTCGTACGAAAAATCATCGAATTTAGCAATATTTTGACGTTTATCATCCCCTTTTCCTTTATGTGACTTAAACAAAATACCTTCGAATTACGCAATATTTTGCCGTTTTCCACGTTTTTGTGAAGATTCAGTCTATGATAATTAATTCATATATATACGATAAAAATTATGCAAACACATAATTGATTAGATAATAACCTTAAATACTTCATTTTCAATCATCTATTTGTTTCTATTTAAAATACTGAGTAAGATATTGAAAAGGGGAGAAGTTCGGTTTTTATTGCATATATCGACGTTTCAGACGGATTAGAGCGGTTTTACGTGTACATCTTCCCTCGGTAATATAAACGGAAAATCAGGAACATTTTAGTTATTTGTAATGAAAACACATTGATTTTTATCATTTGTATTGGAAACAATATTGTCATATGACTTTTCTTGGATCTAAATAATACGAAACCTCGCTCTATGATTTGAAGTTAAAATCCTCATTTATGGTTATATGGTGATTTTTTCACGTTTTTCATGTAGTTTGATACTACGTAAATATATTCATTTTTACCAATATTTCGATTCTATTTCATGTTGTATCACGATATGTGATTTGGCATTCAAATCTCAGAATTTCGCATAATATTCCATTTTAAGCAAGTTTTCTTGCCTTTTGTTTCGTACGAAAAATCATCGAATTTAGCAATATTTTGACGTTTATCATCCCCTTTTCCTTTATGTGACTTAAACAAAATATCATCGAATTAGGCAATATTTTGCCGTTTTCCACGTTTTTGTGAATTTTCAGTCTATGGGTATTAATTCATATATATACGATAAAAATGATGCAAACCTATAATTGATTAGATAATAACCTTAAATACTTCATTTTCAATCATCTATTTGTTTCTCGTTAAAATACTGAGTAAGATATTGAAAAGGGGAGAAGTTCGGTTTTTATTGCATATATCGACGTTTCAGCCGGATTAGAGCGGTTTTACGTGTACATCTTCCCTCGGTAATATAAACGGAAAATCAGGAACATTTTAGTTAATTCTAATGAAAACACATTGATTTTTATCATTTGTATTGGAAACAACATTGTCATATGTCTTTTCTTGGATCTAAATAATACGAAACCTCGCTCTATGATTTGAAGTTAAAATCCTCAAATATGGTTAACTAGTGACTTTTTTCACGTTTTTCATGTAGTTTGATACTACGTAAATATATTCATTTTTACCAATATTTCGATTTTATTTCATGTAGTATCACGATATGTGATTTGGCCTTCAAATCTCAGAATTCCGCATAATATTGAATTTTAAGCAAGTTTTCTTGCATTTTGTTTCGTACGAAAAATCATCGAATTTAGCAATATTTTGACGTTTATCATCCCCTTTTCCTTTATTTGATTTAAACAAAATATCATCGAATTACGCAATATTTTGCCGTTTTTCCACGTTTTTGTGAATTTTCAGTCTATAGGTATTAATTCATTATATATACGATAAAAATGATGCAAACACATAATTGATTAGATAATAACCTTAAATACTTCATTTTCAATCAACTATTTGTTTCTCGTTAAAATACTGAGTAAGATATTGAAAAGGGGAGAAGTTCGGTTTTTATTGCATATATCGACGTATCAGCCGGATTAGAGCGGTTTTACGTGTACATCTTCCCTCGGTCATATAAACGGAAAATCAGGAACATTTTAGTTAATTGTAATGAAAACACATTGATTTTTATCATTTGTATTGGAAACAACATTGTCATATGTCTTTTCTTGGATCTAAATAATACGAAACCTCACTCTATGATTTGAAGTTAAAATCCTCAAATATGGTTATATATTGACTTTTTTCACGTTTTTCATGTAGTTTGATATTACGTAAATATATTCATTTTTACCAATATTTCGATACTATTTCATGTAGTATCACGATATGTGATTTGGCCTTCAAATCTCAGAATTTCGCATAATATTGCATTTTAAGCAAGTTTTCTTGCATTTTGTGTAGTACGAAAAATCATCGAATTTAGCAATATTTTGACGTTTATCATCCCCTTTTCCTTTATATTATTTAAACAAAATAGCATCGAATTACGCAATATTTTGCCGTTTTTCCACGTTTTTGTGAATTTTCAGTCAATAGGTATTAATTCATTATATGTACGATAAAAATGATGCAAACACATAATTGATTAGATAATAACCTTAAATACTTCATTTTCAATCAACTATTTGTTTCTCGTTAAAATACTGAGCAAGATATTGAAAAAGGGAGAAGTTCTGTTTTTATTGCATATATCGACGTTTCAGCCGGAATAGAGCGATTTTCGTGTACATCTTCCATCGGTAATATTAACGGAAAATCAGGAACATTTTAGTTAATACTAATGAAAACACATTGATTTTTATCATTTGTATTGAAAACAACATTGTCATATGTCTTTTCTTGGATCTAAATAATACGAAACCTCGCTCTATGATTTGAAGTTAAAATTGTCATATATGGTTAAATAGTGACTTTTTTCACGTTTTTCATGTAGTTTGATACTACGTAAATATATTCATTTTACCAATTTTTCGATTTTATTTCATGTAGTATCACGATATGTGATTTGGCCTTCAAATCTCAGAATTTCGCATAATATTGCATTTTAAGCAAGTTTTCTTGCATTTTGTTTCGTACGAAAAATCATCGAATTTAGCAATATTTTGACGTTTATCATCCCCTCTTCCTTTATTTGATTTGAACAAAATATCATCGAATTACGCAATATTTTGCCGTTTTTCCACGTTTTTGTGAATTTTCAGTCTATAGGTATTAATTCATTATATATACGATAAAAATGATGCAAACACATAATTGATTAGATAATAACCTTAAATACTTCATTTTCAATCAACTATTTGTTTCTCGTTAAAATACTGACTAAGATATTGAAAAGGGGAGAAGTTCGGTTTTTATTGCATATATCGACGTATCAGCCGGATTAGAGCGGTTTTACGTGTTCATCTTCCCTCGGTAATATAAACGGAAAATCAGGAACATTTTAGTTAATTGTAATGAAAACACATTGATTTTTATCATTTGTATTGGAAACAACATTGTCATATGTCTTTTCTTGGATCTAAATAATACGAAACCTCACTCTATGATTTGAAGTTAAAATCCTCAAATATGGTTATATATTGACTTTTTTCACGTTTTTCATGTAGTTTGATATTACGTAAATATATTCATTTTTACCAATATTTCGATACTATTTCATGTAGTATCACGATATGTGATTTGGCCTTCAAATCTCAGAATTTCGCATTATATTGCATTTTAAGCAAGTTTTCTTGCATTTTGTGTCGTACGAAAAATCATCGAATTTAGCAATATTTTGACGTTTATCATCCCCTTTTCCTTTATGTGACTTAAACAAAATACCTTCGAATTACGCAATATTTTGCCGTTTTCCACGTTTTTGTGAATATTCAGTCTATGGGTATTAATTCATATATATACGATAACAATTATGCAAACACATAATTGATTAGATAATAACCTTAAATACTTCATTTTCAATCATCTATTTGTTTCTATTTAAAATCCTGAGTAAGATATTGAAAAGGGGAGAAGTTCGGTTTTTATTGCATATATCGACGTTTCAGCCGGATTAGAGCGGTTTTACGTGTACATCTTCCCTCGGTAATATAAACGGAAAATCAGGAACATTTTAGTTAATTGTAATGAAAACACATTGATTTTTATCATTTGTATTGGAAACAATATTGTCATATGTCTTTTCTTGGATCTAAATAATACGAAACCTCGCTCTATGATTTGAAGTTAAAATCCTCAAATATGGTTAAATGGTGACTTTTTTCACGTTTTTCATGTAGTTTGATACTACGTAAATATATTCATTTTTACCAATATTTCGATTCTATTTCATGTAGTATCACGATATGTGATTTGGCGTTCAAATATCAGAATTTCGCATAATATTGCATTTTAAGCAAGTTTTCTTGCCTTTTGTTTTGTACGAAAAATCATCGAATTTAGCAATATTTTGACGTTTATCATCCGCTTTTCCTTTATGTGACTTAAACAAAATATCATCGAATTAGGCAATATTTTGCCGTTTTCCACGTTTTTGTAAATTTTCAGTCTATGGGTATTAATTCATATATATACGATAAAAATGATGCAAACACATAATTGATTAGATAGTAACCTTAAATACTTCATTTTCAATCAACAATTTGTTTCTCGTTAAAATACTGACTAAGATATTGAAAAGGGGAGAAGTTCGGTTTTATTGCATATATCGACGTATCAGCCGGATTAGAGCGGTTTTACGTGTACATCTTCCTTCGGTAATATAAACGGAAAATCAGGAACATTTTAGTTAATTGTAATGAAAACACATTGATTTTTATCATTTGTATTGGAAACAACATTGTCATATGTCTTTTCTTGGATCTAAATAATACGAAACCTCACTCTATGATTTGAAGTTAAAATCCTCAAATATGGTTATATATTGACTTTTTTCACGTTTTTCATGTAGTTTGATATTACGTAAATATATTCATTTTTACCAATATTTCGATACTATTTCATGTAGTATCACGATATGTGATTTGGCCTTCAAATCTCAGAATTTCGCATTATATTGCATTTTAAGCAAGTTTTCTTGCATTTTGTGTCGTACGAAAAATCATCGAATTTAGCAATATTTTGACGTTTATCATCCCCTTTTCCTTTATGTGACTTAAACAAAATACCTTCGAATTACGCAATATTTTGCCGTTTTCCACGTTTTTGTGAATATTCAGTCTATGGGTATTAATTCATATATATACGATAAAAATTATGCAAACACATAATTGATTAGATAATATCCTTAAATACTTCATTTTCAATCATCTATTTGTTTCTATTTAAAATCCTGAGTAAGATATTGAAAAGGGGAGAAGTTCGGTTTTTATTGCATATATCGACGTTTCAGCCGGATTAGAGCGGTTTTACGTGTACATCTTCCCTCGGTAATATAAACGGAAAAGCAGGAACATTTTAGTTAATTGTAATGAAAACACATTGATTTTTATCATTTGTATTGGAAACAATATTGTCATATGTCTTTTCTTGGATCTAAATAATACGAAACCTCGCTCTATGATTTGAAGTTAAAATCCTCAAATATGGTTAAATGGTGACTTTTTCACGTTTTTCATGTAGTTTGATACTACGTAAATATATTCATTTTTACCAATATTTCGATTCTATTTCATGTAGTATCACGATATGTGATTTGGCCTTCAAATATCAGAATTTCGCATAATATTGCATTTTAAGCAAGTTTTCTTGCCTTTTGTTTTGTACGAAAAATCATCGAATTTAGCAATATTTTGACGTTTATCATCCGCTTTTCCTTTATGTGACTTAAACAAAATATCATCGAATTAGGCAATATTTTGCCGTTTTCCACGTTTTTGTAAATTTTCAGTCTATGGGTATTAATTCATATATATACGATAAAAATGATGCAAACACATAATTGATTAGATAGTAACCTTAAATACTTCATTTTCAATCAACAATTTGTTTCTCGTTAAAATACTGACTAAGATATTGAAAAGGGGAGAAGTTCGGTTTTATTGCATATATCGACGTATCAGCCGGATTAGAGCGGTTTTACGTGTACATCTTCCTTCGGTAATATAAACGGAAAATCAGGAACATTTTAGTTAATTGTAATGAAAACACATTGATTTTTATCATTTGTATTGGAAACAACATTGTCATATGTCTTTTCTTGGATCTAAATAATACGAAACCTCACTCTATGATTTGAAGTTAAAATCCTCAAATATGGTTATATATTGACTTTTTTCACGTTTTTCATGTAGTTTGATATTACGTAAATATATTCATTTTTACCAATATTTCGATACTATTTCATGTAGTATCACGATATGTGATTTGGCCTTCAAATCTCAGAATTTCGCATTATATTGCATTTTAAGCAAGTTTTCTTGCATTTTGTGTCGTACGAAAAATCATCGAATTTAGCAATATTTTGACGTTTATCATCCCCTTTTCCTTTATGTGACTTAAACAAAATACCTTCGAATTACGCAATATTTTGCCGTTTTCCACGTTTTTGTGAATATTCAGTCTATGGGTATTAATTCATATATATACGATAAAAATTATGCAAACACATAATTGATTAGATAATATCCTTAAATACTTCATTTTCAATCATCTATTTGTTTCTATTTAAAATCCTGAGTATGATATTGAAAAGGGGAGAAGTTCGGTTTTTATTGCATATATCGACGTTTCAGCCGGATTAGAGCGGTTTTACGTGTACATCTTCCCTCGGTAATATAAACGGAAAAGCAGGAACATTTTAGTTAATTGTAATGAAAACACATTGATTTTTATCATTTGTATTGGAAACAATATTGTCATATGTCTTTTCTTGGATCTAAATAATACGAAACCTCGCTCTATGATTTGAAGTTAAAATCCTCAAATATGGTTAAATGGTGACTTTTTCACGTTTTTCATGTAGTTTGATACTACGTAAATATATTCATTTTTACCAATATTTCGATTCTATTTCATGTAGTATCACGATATGTGATTTGGCCTTCAAATATCAGAATTTCGCATAATATTGCATTTTAAGCAAGTTTTCTTGCCTTTTGTTTTGTACGAAAAATCATCGAATTTAGCAATATTTTGACGTTTATCATCCGCTTTTCCTTTATGTGACTTAAACAAAATATCATCGAATTAGGCAATATTTTGCCGTTTTCCACGTTTTTGTAAATTTTCAGTCTATGGGTATTAATTCATATATATACGATAAAAATGATGCAAACCTATAATTGATTAGATAATAACCTTAAATACTTCATTTTCAATCATCTATTTGTTTCTCGTTAAAATACTGAGTAAGATATTGAAAAGGGGAGAAGTTCGGTTTTTATTGCATATATCGACGTTTCAGCCGGATTAGAGCGGTTTTACGTGTACATCTTCCCTCGGTAATATAAACGGAAAAGCAGGAACATTTTAGTTAATTGTAATGAAAACACATTGATTTTTATCATTTGTATTGAAAACAATATTGTCATATGTCTTTTCTTGGATCTAAATAAAACGAAACCTCGCTCTATGATTTGAAGTTAAAATCCTCAAATATGGTTATATGGTGACTTTTTTCACGTTTTTCATGTAGTTTGATACTACGTAAATATATTCATTTTTACCAATATTTCGATTCTATTTCATGTAGTATCACGACATGTGATTTGGCCTTCAAATCTCAGAATTTCGCATAATATTGCATTTTAAGCAAGTTTTCTTGCATTTTGTTTCGTACGAAAAATCATCGAATTTAGCATTATTTTGACGTTTATCATCCCCTTTTCCTTTATATTATTTAAACAAAATATCATCGAATTACTCAATATTTTGCCGTTTTTCCACGTTTTTTTTAATTTTCAGTCTATAGGTATTAATTCATTATATATACGATAAAAATGATGCAAACACATAATTGATTAGATAATAACCTTAAATACTTCATTTTCAATCAACTATTTGTTTCTCGTTAAAATACTGAGCAAGATATTGAAAAGGGGAGAAGTTCTGTTTTTATTGCATATATCGACGTTTCAGCCGGAATAGAGCGATTTTCGTGTACATCTTCCATCGGTAATATTAACGGAAAATCAGGAACATTTAAGTTAATACTAATGAAAACACATTGATTTTTATCATTTGTATTGGAAACAACATTGTCATATGTCTTTTCTTGGATCTAAATAATACGAAACCTCGCTCTATGATTTGAAGTTAAAATCCTCAAATATGGTTAAATAGTGACTTTTTCACGTTTTTCATGTAGTTTGATACTACGTAAATATATTCATTTTTACCAATTTTTCGATTTTATTTCATGTAGTATCACGATATGTGATTTGGCCTTCAAATCTCAGAATTTCGCATAATACTGCATTTTAAGCAAGTTTTCTTGCCTTTTGTTTCGTACGAAAAATCATCGAATTTAGCAATATTTTGACGTTTATCATCCCTTTTTCCTTTATGTGACTTAAACAAAATACCTTCGAATTAGGCAATATTTTGCCGTTTTCCACGTTTTTGTGAATATTCAGTCTATGGGTATTAATTCATATATATACGATAAAAATTATGCAAACCTATAATTGATTAGATAATAACCTTAAATACTTCATTTTCAATCATCTATTTGTTTCTCGTTAAAATACTGAGTAAGATATTGAAAAGGGGAGAAGTTCGGTTTTTATTGCATATATCGACGTTTCAGCCGGATTAGAGCGGTTTTACGTGTACATCTTCCCTCGGTAATATAAACGGAAAAGCAGGAACATTTTAGTTAATTGTAATGAAAACACATTGATTTTTATCATTTGTATTGGAAACAATATTGTCATATGTCTTTTCTTGGATCTAAATAAAACGAAACCTCGCTCTATGATTTGAAGTTAAAATCCTCAAATATGGTTATATGGTGACTTTTTTCACGTTTTTCATGTAGTTTGATACTACGTAAATATATTCATTTTTACCAATATTTCGATTCTATTTCATGTAGTATCACGACATGTGATTTGGCCTTCAAATCTCAGAATTTCGCATAATATTGCATTTTAAGCAAGTTTCTTGCATTTTGTTTCGTACGAAAAATCATCGAATTTAGCATTATTTTGACGTTTATCATCCCCTTTTCCTTTATATTATTTAAACAAAATATCATCGAATTACTCAATATTTTGCCGTTTTTCCACGTTTTTTTTAATTTTCAGTCTATAGGTATTAATTCATTATATATACGATAAAAATGATGCAAACACATAATTGATTAGATAATAACCTTAAATACTTCATTTTCAATCAACTATTTGTTTCTCGTTAAAATACTGAGCAAGATATTGAAAAGGGGAGAAGTTCTGTTTTTATTGCATATATCGACGTTTCAGCCGGAATAGAGCGATTTTCGTGTACATCTTCCATCGGTAATATTAACGGAAAATCAGGAACATTTAAGTTAATACTAATGAAAACACATTGATTTTTATCATTTGTATTGGAAACAACATTGTCATATGTCTTTTCTTGGATCTAAATAATACGAAACCTCGCTCTATGATTTGAAGTTAAAATCCTCAAATATGGTTAAATAGTGACTTTTTCACGTTTTTCATGTAGTTTGATACTACGTAAATATATTCATTTTTACCAATTTTTCGATTTTATTTCATGTAGTATCACGATATGTGATTTGGCCTTCAAATATCAGAATTTCGCATAATATTGCATTTTAAGCAAGTTTTCTTGCCTTTTGTTTTGTACGAAAAATCATCGAATTTAGCAATATTTTGACGTTTATCATCCGCTTTTCCTTTATGTGACTTAAACAAAATATCATCGAATTAGGCAATATTTTGCCGTTTTCCACGTTTTTGTAAATTTTCAGTCTATGGGTATTAATTCATATATATACGATAAAAATGATGCAAACACATAATTGATTAGATAGTAACCTTAAATACTTCATTTTCAATCAACAATTTGTTTCTCGTTAAAATACTGACTAAGATATTGAAAAGGGGAGAAGTTCGGTTTTATTGCATATATCGACGTATCAGCCGGATTAGAGCGGTTTTACGTGTACATCTTCCTTCGGTAATATAAACGGAAAATCAGGAACATTTTAGTTAATTGTAATGAAAACACATTGATTTTTATCATTTGTATTGGAAACAACATTGTCATATGTCTTTTCTTGGATCTAAAT
This sequence comes from Procambarus clarkii, assembly GCF_040958095.1. Lineage (NCBI taxonomy): Eukaryota > Metazoa > Arthropoda > Malacostraca > Decapoda > Cambaridae > Procambarus > Procambarus clarkii. The sequence continues at coordinate 34,542,002 of NC_091204.1, read as the reverse complement.
AATACGAAACCTCACTCTATGATTTGAAGTTAAAATCCTCAAATATGGTTATATATTGATTTTTTTCACGTTTTTCATGTAGTTTGATATTACGTAAATATATTCATTTTTACCAATATTTCGATACTATTTCATGTAGTATCACGATATGTGATTTGGCCTTCAAATCTCAGAATTTCGCATTATATTGCATTTTAAGCAAGTTTTCTTGCATTTTGTGTCGTACGAAAAATCATCGAATTTAGCAATATTTTGACGTTTATCATCCCCTTTTCCTTTATGTGACTTAAACAAAATACCTTCGAATTACGCAATATTTTGCCGTTTTCCACGTTTTTGTGAATATTCAGTCTATGGGTATTAATTCATATATATACGATAAAAATTATGCAAACACATAATTGATTAGATAATATCCTTAAATACTTCATTTTCAATCATCTATTTGTTTCTATTTAAAATCCTGAGTAAAATATTGAAAAGGGGAGAAGTTCGGTTTTTATTGCATATATCGACGTTTCAGCCGGATTAGAGCGGTTTTACGTGTACATCTTCCCTCGGTAATATAAACGGAAAAGCAGGAACATTTTAGTTAATTGTAATGAAAACACATTGATTTTTATCATTTGTATTGGAAACAATATTGTCATATGTCTTTTCTTGGATCTAAATAATACGAAACCTCGGTCTATGATTTGAAGTTAAAATCCTCAAATATGGTTAAATGGTGACTTTTTTCACGTTTTTCATGTAGTTTGATACTACGTAAATATATTCATTTTTACCAATATTTCGATTCTATTTCATGTAGTATCACGATATGTGATTTGGCCTTCAAATATCAGAATTTCGCATAATATTGCATTTTAAGCAAGTTTTCTTGCCTTTTGTTTTGTACGAAAAATCATCGAATTTAGCAATATTTTGACGTTTATCATCCGCTTTTCCTTTATGTGACTTAAACAAAATATCATCGAATTAGGCAATATTTTGCCGTTTTCCACGTTTTTGTAAATTTTCAGTCTATGGGTATTAATTCATATATATACGATAAAAATGATGCAAACCTATAATTGATTAGATAATAACCTTAAATACTTCATTTTCAATCATCTATTTGTTTCTCGTTAAAATACTGAGAAAGATATTGAAAAGGGGAGAAGTTCGGTTTTTATTGCATATATCGACGTTTCAGCCGGATTAGAGCGGTTTTACGTGTACATCTTCCCTCGGTAATATAAACGGAAAAGCAGGAACATTTTAGTTAATTGTAATGAAAACACATTGATTTTTATCATTTGTATTGGAAACAATATTGTCATATGTCTTTTCTTGGATCTAAATAAAACGAAACCTCGCTCTATGATTTGAAGTTAAAATCCTCAAATATGGTTATATGGTGACTTTTTTCACGTTTTTCATGTAGTTTGATACTACGTAAATATATTCATTTTTACCAATATTTCGATTCTATTTCATGTAGTATCACGACATGTGATTTGGCCTTCAAATCTCAGAATTTCGCATAATATTGCATTTTAAGCAAGTTTTCTTGCATTTTGTTTCGTACGAAAAATCATCGAATTTAGCATTATTTTGACGTTTATCATCCCCTTTTCCTTTATATTATTTAAACAAAATATCATCGAATTACTCAATATTTTGCCGTTTTTCCACGTTTTTTTTAATTTTCAGTCTATAGGTATTAATTCATTATATATACGATAAAAATGATGCAAACACATAATTGATTAGATAATAACCTTAAATACTTCATTTTCAATCAACTATTTGTTTCTCGTTAAAATACTGAGCAAGATATTGAAAAGGGGAGAAGTTCTGTTTTTATTGCATATATCGACGTTTCAGCCGGAATAGAGCGATTTTCGTGTACATCTTCCATCGGTAATATTAACGGAAAATCAGGAACATATAAGTTAATACTAATGAAAACACATTGATTTTTATCATTTGTATTGGAAACAACATTGTCATATGTCTTTTCTTGGATCTAAATAATACGAAACCTCGCTCTATGATTTGAAGTTAAAATCCTCAAATATGGTTAAATAGTGACTTTTTCACGTTTTTCATGTAGTTTGATACTACGTAAATATATTCATTTTTACCAATTTTTCGATTTTATTTCATGTAGTATCACGATATGTGATTTGGCCTTCAAATCTCAGAATTTCGCATAATACTGCATTTTAAGCAAGTTTTCTTGCCTTTTGTTTCGTACGAAAAATCATCGAATTTAGCAATATTTTGACGTTTATCATCCCTTTTTCCTTTATGTGACTTAAACAAAATACCTTCGAATTAGGCAATATTTTGCCGTTTTCCACGTTTTTGTGAATATTCAGTCTATGGGTATTAATTCATATATATACGATAAAAATTATGCAAACACATAATTGATTAGATAATAACCTTAAATACTTCTTTTTCAATCATCTATTTGTTTCTAGTTAAAATCCTGAGTAAGATATTGAAAAGGGGAGAAGTTCGGTTTTTATTGCATATATCGACGTTTCAGCCGGATTAGAGCGGTTTTACGTGTACATCTTCCCTCGGTAATATAAACGGAAAATCAGGAACATTTTAGTTAATTGTAATGAAAACACATTGATTTTTATCATTTGTATTGGAAACAACATTGTCATATGTCTTTTCTTGGATCTAAATAATACGAAACCTCGCTCTATGATTTGAAGTTTAAATCCTCAAATATGGTTAAATGGTGACTTTTTTCACGTTTTTCATGTAGTTTGATACTACGTAAATATATTCATTTTTACCAATATTTCGATTCTATTTCATGTAGTATCACGATATGTGATTTGGCCTTCAAATCTCAGAATTTCGCATAATATTGCATTTTAAGCAAGTTTTCTTGCCTTTTGTTTCGTACGAAAAATCATCGAATTTAGCAATATTTTGACGTTTATCATCCCTTTTTCCTTTATGTGACTTAAACAAAATATCATCGAATTAGGCAATATTTTGCCGTTTTCCACGTTTTTGTGAATTTTCAGTCTATGGGTATTAATTCATATATATACGATAAAAATGATGCAAACCTATAATTGATTAGATAATAACCTTAAATACTTCATTTTCAATCATCTATTTGTTTCTCGTTAAAATACTGAGTAAGATAATGAAAAGGGGAGAAGTTCGGTTTTTATTGCATATATCGACGTTTCAGCCGGATTAGAGCGGTTTTACGTGTACATCTTCCCTCGGTAATATAAACGGAAAATCAGGAACATTTTAGTTAATTCTAATGAAAACACATTGATTTTTATCATTTGTATTGGAAACAACATTGTCATATGTCTTTTCTTGGATCTAAATAATACGAAACCTCGCTCTATGATTTGAAGTTAAAATCCTCAAATATGGTAAACTAGTGACTTTTTTCACGTTTTTCATGTAGTTTGATATTACGTAAATATATTCATTTTTACCAATATTTCGATTTTATTTCATGTAGTATCACGATATGTGATTTGGCCTTCAAATCTCAGAATTTCGCATAATATTGCATTTTAAGCAAGTTTTCTTGCATTTTGTTTCGTACGAAAAATCATCGAATTTAGCAATATTTTGACGTTTATCATCCCCTCTTCCTTTATTTGATTTGAACAAAATATCATCGAATTACGCAATATTTTGCCGTTTTTCCACGTTTTTGTGAATTTTCAGTCTATAGGTATTAATTCATTATATATACGATAAAAATGATGCAAACACATAATTGATTAGATAATAACCTTAAATACTTCATTTTCAATCAACAATTTGTTTTTCGTTAAAATACTGACTAAGATATTGAAAAGGGGAGAAGTTCGGTTTTATTGCATATATCGACGTATCAGCCGGATTAGAGCGGTTTTACGTGTACATCTTCCTTCGGTAATATAAACGGAAAATCAGGAACATTTTAGTTAATTGTAATGAAAACACATTGATTTTTATCATTTGTATTGGAAACAACATTGTCATATGTCTTTTCTTGGATCTAAATAATACGAAACCTCACTCTATGATTTGAAGTTAAAATCCTCAAATATGGTTATATATTGACTTTTTTCACGTTTTTCATGTAGTTTGATATTACGTAAATATATTCATTTTTACCAATATTTCGATACTATTTCATGTAGTATCACGATATGTGATTTGGCCTTCAAATCTCAGAATTTCGCATTATATTGCATTTTAAGCAAGTTTTCTTGCATTTTGTGTCGTACGAAAAATCATCGAATTTAGCAATATTTTGACGTTTATCATCCCCTTTTCCTTTATGTGACTTAAACAAAATACCTTCGAATTACGCAATATTTTGCCGTTTTCCACGTTTTTGTGAATATTCAGTCTATGGGTATTAATTCATATATATACGATAAAAATTATGCAAACACATAATTGATTAGATAATATCCTTAAATACTTCATTTTCAATCATATATTTGTTTCTATTTAAAATCCTGAGTAAGATATTGAAAAGGGGAGAAGTTCGGTTTTTATTGCATATATCGACGTTTCAGCCGGATTAGAGCGGTTTTACGTGTACATCTTCCCTCGGTAATATAAACGGAAAAGCAGGAACATTTTAGTTAATTGTAATGAAAACACATTGATTTTTATCATTTGTATTGGAAACAATATTGTCATATGTCTTTTCTTGGATCTAAATAATACGAAACCTCGCTCTATGATTTGAAGTTAAAATCCTCAAATATGGTTAAATGGTGACTTTTTTCACGTTTTTCATGTAGTTTGATACTACGTAAATATATTCATTTTTACCAATATTTCGATTCTATTTCATGTAGTATCACGATATGTGATTTGGCCTTCATATATCAGAATTTCGCATAATATTGCATTTTAAGCAAGTTTTCTTGCCTTTTGTTTTGTACGAAAAATCATCGAATTTAGCAATATTTTGACGTTTATCATCCGCTTTTCCTTTATGTGACTTAAACAAAATATCATCGAATTAGGCAATATTTTGCCGTTTTCCACGTTTTTGTAAATTTTCAGTCTATGGGTATTAATTCATATATATACGATAAAAATGATGCAAACCTATAATTGATTAGATAATAACCTTAAATACTTCATTTTCAATCATCTATTTGTTTCTCGTTAAAATACTGAGTAAGATATTGAAAAGGGGAGAAGTTCGGTTTTTATTGCATATATCGACGTTTCAGCCGGATTAGAGCGGTTTTACGTGTACATCTTCCCTCGGTAATATAAACGGAAAAGCAGGAACATTTTAGTTAATTGTAATGAAAACACATTGATTTTTATCATTTGTATTGGAAACAATATTGTCATATGTCTTTTCTTGGATCTAAATAAAACGAAACCTCGCTCTATGATTTGAAGTTAAAATCCTCAAATATGGTTATATGGTGACTTTTTTCACGTTTTTCATGTAGTTTGATACTACGTAAATATATTCATTTTTACCAATATTTCGATTCTATTTCATGTAGTATCACGACATGTGATTTGGCCTTCAAATCTCAGAATTTCGCATAATATTGCATTTTAAGCAAGTTTTCTTGCATTTTGTTTCGTACGAAAAATCATCGAATTTAGCATTATTTTGACGTTTATCATCCCCTTTTCCTTTATATTATTTAAACAAAATATCATCGAATTACTCAATATTTTGCCGTTTTTCCACGTTTTTTTTAATTTTCAGTCTATAGGTATTAATTCATTATATATACGATAAAAATGATGCAAACACATAATTGATTAGATAATAACCTTAAATACTTCATTTTCAATCAACTATTTGTTTCTCGTTAAAATACTGAGCAAGATATTGAAAAGGGGAGAAGTTCTGTTTTTATTGCATATATCGACGTTTCAGCCGGAATAGAGCGATTTTCGTGTACATCTTCCATCGGTAATATTAACGGAAAATCAGGAACATTTAAGTTAATACTAATGAAAACACATTGATTTTTATCATTTGTATTGGAAACAACATTGTCATATGTCTTTTCTTGGATCTAAATAATACGAAACCTCGCTCTATGATTTGAAGTTAAAATCCTCAAATATGGTTAAATAGTGTTTTTTTCACGTTTTTCATGTAGTTTGATACTACGTAAATATATTCATTTTTACCAATTTTTCGATTTTATTACATGTAGTATCACGATATGTGATTTGGCCTTCAAATCTCAGAATTTCGCATAATACTGCATTTTAAGCAAGTTTTCTTGCCTTTTGTTTCGTACGAAAAATCATCGAATTTAGCAATATTTTGACGTTTATCATCCCTTTTTCCTTTATGTGACTTAAACAAAATACCTTCGAATTAGGCAATATTTTGCCGTTTTCCACGTTTTTGTGAATATTCAGTCTATGGGTATTAATTCATATATATACGATAAAAATTATGCAAACACATAATTGATTAGATAATAACCTTAAATACTTCTTTTTCAATCATCTATTTGTTTCTAGTTAAAATCCTGAGTAAGATATTGAAAAGGGGAGAAGTTCGGTTTTTATTGCATATTTCGACGTTTCAGCCGGATTAGAGCGGTTTTACGTGTACATCTTCCCTCGGTAATATAAACGGAAAATCAGGAACATTTTAGTTAATTGTAATGAAAACACATTGATTTTTATCATTTGTATTGGAAACAACATTGTCATATGTCTTTTCTTGGATCTAAATAATACGAAACCTCGCTCTATGATTTGAAGTTTAAATCCTCAAATATGGTTAAATGGTGACTTTTTTCACGTTTTTCATGTAGTTTGATACTACGTAAATATATTCATTTTTAACAATATTTCGATTCTATTTCATGTAGTATCACGATATGTGATTTGGCCTTCAAATCTCAGAATTTCGCATAATATTGCATTTTAAGCAAGTTTTCTTGCCTTTTGTTTCGTACGAAAAATCATCGAATTTAGCAATATTTTGACGTTTATCATCCCCTTTTCCTTTATGTGACTTAAACAAAATATCATCGAATTAGGCAATATTTTGCCGTTTTCCACGTTTTTGTGAATTTTCAGTCTATGGGTATTAATTCATATATATACGATAAAAATGATGCAAACCTATAATTGATTAGATAATAACCTTAAATACTTCATTTTCAATCATCTATTTGTTTCTCGTTAAAATACTGAGTAAGATATTGAAAAGGGGAGAAGTTCGGTTTTTATTGCATATATCGACGTTTCAGCCGGATTAGAGCGGCTTTACGTGTACATCTTCCCTCGGTAATATAAACGGAAAATCAGGAACATTTTAGTTAATTCTAATGAAAACACATTGATTTTTATCATTTGTATTGGAAACAGCATTGTCATAAGTCTTTTCTTGGATCTAAATAATACGAAACCTCTCTCTATGATTTGATGTTAAAATCCTCAAATATGGTTAAATGGTGATTTTTTCACGTTTTTCATGTAGTTTGATACTACGTAAATATATTCATTTTTACCAATATTTCGATTCTATTTCATGTAGTATCACGATATGTGATTTGGCCTTCAAATCTCAGAATTTCCCATAATGTTACATTTTAAGCAAGTTTTCTTGCCTTTTGTTTCGTACGAAAAATCATCGAATTTAGCAATATTTTGACGTTTATCATCCCCTTTTCCTTTATGTGCCTTAAACAAAATATCATCGAATTAGGCAATATTTTGCCGTTTTCCACGTTTTTGTGAATTTTCAGTCTATTAGTATTAATTCATATATATACGATAAAAATGATGCAAACCTATAATTGATTAGATTATAACCTTAAATACTTCATTTTCAATCATTTATTTGTTTCTCGTTAAAATACTGAGTAAGATATTGAAAAGGGGATAAGTTCGGTTTTTATTGCACATATCGACGTTTCAGCCGGATTAGAGCGGTTTTACGTGTACATCTTCCCTCGGTAATATAAACGGAAAATCAGGAACATTTTAGTTAATTCTAATGAAAACACATTGATTTTTATCATTTGTATTGGAAACAACATTGTCATATGTCTTTTCTTGGATCTAAATAATACGAAACCTCGCTCTATGATTTGAAGTTAAAATCCTCAAATATGGTTAACTAGTGACTTTTTTCACGTTTTTCATGTAGTTTGATACTACGTAAATATATTCATTTTTACCAATATTTCGATTTTATTTCATGTAGTATCACGATATGTGATTTGGCCTTCAAATATCAGAATTTCGCATAATATTGCATTTTAAGCAAGTTTTCTTGCCTTTTGTTTTGTACGAAAAATCATCGAATTTAGCAATATTTTGACGTTTATCATCCGCTTTTCCTTTATGTGACTTAAACAAAATATCATCGAATTAGGCAATATTTTGCCGTTTTCCACGTTTTTGTGAATTTTCAGTCTATGGGTATTAATTCATATATATACGATAAAAATGATGCAAACCTATAATTGATTAGATAATAACCTTAAATACTTCATTTTCAATCATCTATTTGTTTCTCGTTAAAATACTGAGTAAGATATTGAAAAGGGGAGAAGTTCGGTTTTTATTGCATATATCGACGTTTCAGCCGGATTAGAGCGGTTTTACGTGTACATCTTCCCTCGGTAATATAAACGGAAAAGCAGGAACATTTTAGTTAATTGTAATGAAAACACATTGATTTTTATCATTTGTATTGGAAACAATATTGTCATATGTCTTTTCTTGGATCTAAATAAAACGAAACCTCGCTCTATGATTTGAAGTTAAAATCCTCAAATATGGTTATATGGTGACTTTTTTCACGTTTTTCATGTAGTTTGATACTACGTAAATATATTCATTTTTACCAATATTTCGATTCTATTTCATGTAGTATCACGACATGTGATTTGGCCTTCAAATCTCAGAATTTCGCATAATATTGCATTTTAAGCAAGTTTTCTTGCATTTTGTTTCGTACGAAAAATCATCGAATTTAGCATTATTTTGACGTTTATCATCCCCTTTTCCTTTATATTATTTAAACAAAATATCATCGAATTACTCAATATTTTGCCGTTTTTCCACGTTTTTTTTAATTTTCAGTCTATAGGTATTAATTCATTATATATACGATAAAAATGATGCAAACACATAATTGATTAGATAATAACCTTAAATACTTCATTTTCAATCAACTATTTGTTTCTCGTTAAAATACTGAGCAAGATATTGAAAAGGGGAGAAGTTCTGTTTTTATTGCATATATCGACGTTTCAGCCGGAATAGAGCGATTTTCGTGTACATCTTCCATCGGTAATATTAACGGAAAATCAGGAACATTTAAGTTAATACTAATGAAAACACATTGATTTTTATCATTTGTATTGGAAACAACATTGTCATATGTCTTTTCTTGGATCTAAATAATACGAAACCTCGCTCTATGATTTGAAGTTAAAATCCTCAAATATGGTTAAATAGTGACTTTTTCACGTTTTTCATGTAGTTTGATACTACGTAAATATATTCATTTTTACCAATTTTTCGATTTTATTTCATGTAGTATCACGATATGTGATTTGGCCTTCAAATCTCAGAATTTCGCATAATACTGCATTTTAAGCAAGTTTTCTTGCCTTTTGTTTCGTACGAAAAATCATCGAATTTAGCAATATTTTGACGTTTATCATCCCTTTTTCCTTTATGTGACTTAAACAAAATACCTTCGAATTAGGCAATATTTTGCCGTTTTCCACGTTTTTGTGAATATTCAGTCTATGGGTATTAATTCATATATATACGATAAAAATTATGCAAACACATAATTGATTAGATAATAACCTTAAATACTTCTTTTTCAATCATCTATTTGTTTCTAGTTAAAATCCTGAGTAAGATATTGAAAAGGGGAGAAGTTCGGTTTTTATTGCATATATCGACGTTTCAGCCGGATTAGAGCGGTTTTACGTGTACATCTTCCCTCGGTAATATAAACGGAAAATCAGGAACATTTTAGTTAATTGTAATGAAAACACATTGATTTTTATCATTTGTATTGGAAACAACATTGTCATATGTCTTTTCTTGGATCTAAATAATACGAAACCTCGCTCTATGATTTGAAGTTTAAATCCTCAAATATGGTTAAATGGTGACTTTTTTCACGTTTTTCATGTAGTTTGATACTACGTAAATATATTCATTTTTAACAATATTTCGATTCTATTTCATGTAGTATCACGATATGTGATTTGGCCTTCAAATCTCAGAATTTCGCATAATATTGCATTTTAAGCAAGTTTTCTTGCCTTTTGTTTCGTACGAAAAATCATCGAATTTAGCAATATTTTGACGTTTATCATCCCTTTTTCCTTTATGTGACTTAAACAAAATATCATCGAATTAGGCAATATTTTGCCGTTTTCCACGTTTTTGTGAATTTTCAGTCTATGGGTATTAATTCATATATATACGATAAAAATGATGCAAACCTATAATTGATTAGATAATAACCTTAAATACTTCATTTTCAATCATCTATTTGTTTCTCGTTAAAATACTGAGTAAGATAATGAAAAGGGGAGAAGTTCGGTTTTTATTGCATATATCGACGTTTCAGCCGGATTAGAGCGGTTTTACGTGTACATCTTCCCTCGGTAATATAAACGGAAAATCAGGAACATTTTAGTTAATTCTAATGAAAACACATTGATTTTTATCATTTGTATTGGAAACAACATTGTCATATGTCTTTTCTTGGATCTAAATAATACGAAACCTCGCTCTATGATTTGAAGTTAAAATCCTCAAATATGGTAAACTAGTGACTTTTTTCACGTTTTTCATGTAGTTTGATATTACGTAAATATATTCATTTTTACCAATATTTCGATTTTATTTCATGTAGTATCACGATATGTGATTTGGCCTTCAAATCTCAGAATTTCGCATAATATTGCATTTTAAGCAAGTTTTCTTGCATTTTGTTTCGTACGAAAAATCATCGAATTTAGCAATATTTTGACGTTTATCATCCCCTCTTCCTTTATTTGATTTGAACAAAATATCATCGAATTACGCAATATTTTGCCGTTTTTCCACGTTTTTGTGAATTTTCAGTCTATAGGTATTAATTCATTATATATACGATAAAAATGATGCAAACACATAATTGATTAGATAATAACCTTAAATACTTCATTTTCAATCAACAATTTGTTTCTCGTTAAAATACTGACTAAGATATTGAAAAGGGGAGAAGTTCGGTTTTATTGCATATATCGACGTTTTAGCCGGATTAGAGCGGTTTTACGTGTACATCTTCCCTCGGTAATATAAACGGAAAATCAGGAACATTTTAGTTAATTGTAATGAAAATACATTGATTTTTATCATTTGTATTGGAAACAACATTGTCATATGTCTTTTCTTGGATCTAAATAATACGAAACCTCACTCTATGATTTGAAGTTAAAATCCTCAAATATGGTTATATATTGACTTTTTTAACGTTTTTCATGTAGTTTGATATTACGTAAATATATTCATTTTTACCAATATTTCGATACTATTTCATGTAGTATCACGATATGTGATTTGGCCTTCAAATCTCAGAATTTCGCATTATATTGCATTTTAAGCAAGTTTTCTTGCATTTTGTGTCGTACGAAAAATCATCGAATTTAGCAATATTTTGACGTTTATCATCCCCTTTTCCTTTATGTGACTTAAACAAAATACCTTCGAATTACGCAATATTTTGCCGTTTTCCACGTTTTTGTGAATATTCAGTCTATGGGTATTAATTCATATATATACGATAAAAATTATGCAAACACATAATTGATTAGATAATAACCTTAAATACTTCATTTTCAATCATCTATTTGTTTCTATTTAAAATCCTGAGTAAGATATTGAAAAGGGGAGAAGTTCGGTTTTTATTGCATATATCGACGTTTCAGCCGGATTAGAGCGGTTTTACGTGTACATCTTCCCTCGGTAATATATACGGAAAAGCAGGAACATTTTAGTTAATTGTAATGAAAACACATTGATTTTTATCATTTGTATTGGAAACAATATTGTCATATGTCTTTTCTTGGATCTAAATAATACGAAACCTCGCTCTATGATTTGAAGTTAAAATCCTCAAATATGGTTAAATGGTGACTTTTTTCACGTTTTTCATGTAGTTTGATACTACGTTAATATATTCATTTTTACCAATATTTCGATTCTATTTCATGTAGTATCACGATATGTGATTTGGCCTTCAAATCTCAGAATTTCGCATAATATTGCATTTTAAGCAAGTTTTCTTGCCTTTTGTTTTGTACGAACAATCATCGAATTTAGCAATATTTTGACGTTTATCATCCGCTGTTCTTTTATGTGACTTAAACAAAATATCATCGAATTAGGCAGTATTTTGCCGTTTTCCACGCTTTTGTGAATTTTCAGTCTATGGGTATTAATTCATATATATACGATAAAAATGATGCAAACCTATAATTGATTAGATAATAACCTTAAATACTTCATTTTCAATCATCTATTTGTTTCTCGTTAAAATACTGAGTAAGATATTGAAAAGGGGAGAAGTTTGGTTTTTATTGCATATATCGACGTTTCAGCCGGATTAGAGCGGTTTTACGTGTACATCTTCCCTCGGTAATATAAACGGAAAATCAGGAACATTTTAGTTAATTCTAATGAAAACACATTGATTTTTATCATTTGTATTGGAAACAACATTGTCATATGTCTTTTCTTGGATCTAAATAATACGAAACCTCGCTCTATGATTTGAAGTTAAAATCCTCAAATATGGTTAACTAGTGACTTTTTTCACGTTTTTCATGTAGTTTGATACTACGTAAATATATTCATTTTTACCAATATTTCGATTTTATTTCATGTAGTATCACGATATGTGATTTGGCCTTCAAATCTCAGAATTTTGCATAATGTTGCATTTTAAGCAAGTTTTCTTGCATTTTGTTTCGTACGAAAAATCATCGAATTTAGCATTATTTTGACGTTTATCATCCCCTTTTCCTTTATATTATTTAAACAAAATATCATCGAATTACTCAATATTTTGCCGTTTTTCCACGTTTTTTTTAATTTTCAGTCTATAGGTATTAATTCATTATATATACGATAAAAATGATGCAAACACATAATTGATTAGATAATAACCTTAAATACTTCATTTTCAATCAACTATTTGTTTCTCGTTAAAATACTGAGTAAGATATTGAAAAGGGGAGAAGTTCGGTTTTTATTGCATATATCGACGTATCAGCCGCATTAGAGCGGTTTTACGTGTACATCTTCCCTCGGTAATATAAACGGAAAATCAGGAACATTTTAGTTAATTGTAATGAAAACACTTTGATTTTCATCATTTGTATTGGAAACATCATTGTCATGTCTTTTCTTGGATCTAAATAATACGAAACCTCACTCTATGATTTGAAGTTAAAATCCTCAAATATGGTTATATATTGACTTTTTTCACGTTTTTCATGTAGTTTGATATTACGTAAATATATTCATTTTTACCAATATTTCGATTCTATTTCATGTAGTATCACGATATGTGATTTGGCCTTCAAATCTCAGAATTTCGCATAATACTGCATTTTAAGCAAGTTTACTTGCATTTTGTTTCGTACGAAAAATCATCGAATTTAGCAATATTTTGACGTTTATCATCCCCTTTTCCTTTATGTGACTTAAACAAAATACCTTCGAATTAGGCAATATTTTGCCGTTTTCCACGTTTTCGTGAATATTCAGTCTATGGGTATTAATTCATATATATACGATAAAAATTATGCAAACACATAATTGATTAGATAATAACCTTAAATACTTCTTTTTCAATCATCTATTTGTTTCTAGTTAAAATCCTGAGTAAGATATTGAAAAGGGGAGAAGTTCGGTTTTTATTGCATATATCGACGTTTCAGCCGGATTAGAGCGGTTTTACGTGTACATCTTCCCTCGGTAATATAAACGGAAAATCAGGAACATTTTAGTTAATTCTAATGAAAACACATTGATTTTTATCATTTGTATTGGAAACAACATTGTCATATGTCTTTTCTTGGATCTAAATAATACGAAACCTCGCTCTATGATTTGAAGTTAAAATCCTCAAATATGGTTAAATGGTGACTTTTTTCACGTTTTTCATGTAGTTTGATACTGCGTAAATATATTCATTTTTACCAATATTTCGATTCTATTTCATGTAGTATCACGATATGTGATTTGGCCTTCAAATCTCAGAATTTCGCATAATATTGCATTTTAAGCAAGTTTTCTTGCCTTTTGTTCCGTACGAAAAATCATCGAATTTAGCAATATTTTGACGTTTATCATCCGCTTTTCCTTTATGTGACTTAAACAAAATATCATCGAATTAGGCAATATTTTGCCGTTTTCCACGTTTTTGTGAATTTTCAGTCTATGGGTATTAATTCATATATATACGATAAAAAATGATGCAAACCTATAATTGATTAGATAATAACCTTAAATACTTCATTTTCAATCATCTATTTGTTTCTCGTTAAAATACTGAGTAAGATATTGAAAAGGGGAGAAGTTCGGTTTTTATTGCATATATCGACGTTTCAGCCGGATTAGAGCGGTTTTACGTGTACATCTTCCCTCGGTAATATAAACGGAAAATCAGGAACATTTTAGTTAATTCTAATGAAAACACATTGATTTTTATCATTTGTATTGGAAACAACATTGTCATATGTCTTTTCTTGGATCTAAATAATACGAAACCTCGCTCTATGATTTGAAGTTAAAATCCTCAAATATGGTTAACTAGTGACTTTTTCACGTTTTTCATGTAGTTTGATACTACGTAAATATATTCATTTTTACCAATATTTCGATTTTATTTCATGTAGTATCACGATATGTGATTTGGCCTTCAAATTTCAGAATTTCGCATAATGTTGCATTTTAAGCAAGTTTTCGTGCATTTTGTTTCGTACGAAAATCATCGAATTTAGCATTATTTTGACGTTTATCATCCCCTTTTCCTTTATATTATTTAAACAAAATATCATCGAATTACGCAATATTTTGCCGTTTTTCCACGTTTTTGTGAATTTTCAGTCTATAGGTATTAATTCATTATATATACGATAAAAATGATGCAAACACATAATTGATTAGATAATAACCTTAAATACTTCATTTTCAATGAACTATTTGTTTCTCGTTAAAATACTGAGTAAGATATTTAAAAGGGGAGAAGTTCTGTTTTTATTGCATATATCGACGTATCAGCCGGATTAGAGCGGTTTTACGTGTACATCTTCCCTCGGTAATATAAACGGAAAATCAGGAACATTTTAGTTAATTGTAATGAAAACACTTTGATTTTTATCATTTGTATTGGAAACAACATTGTCATGTCTTTTCTTGGATCTAAATAATACGAAACCTCACTCTATGATTTGAAGTTAAAATCCTCAAATATGGTTATATATTGACTTTTTTCACGTTTTTCATGTAGTTTGATATTACGTAAATATATTCATTTTTACCAATATTTCGATTCTATTTCATGTAGTATCACGATATGTGATTTGGCCTTCAAATCTCAGAATTTCGCATAATATTGCATTTTAAGCAAGTTTTCTTGCCTTTTGTTTCGTACGAAAAATCATCGAATTTAGCAATATTTTGACGTTAATCATCCCCTTTTCCTTTATGTGACTTAAACAAAATATCATCGAATTAGGCAATATTTTGCCGTTTTCCACGTTTTTGTGAATTTTCAGTCTATGGGTATTAATTCATATATATACGATAAAAATGATGCAAACACATAATTGATTAGATAATAACCTTAAATACTTCATTTTCAATGAACTATTTGTTTCTCGTTAAAATACTGAGTAAGATATTTAAAAGGGGAGAAGTTCTGTTTTTATTGCATATATCGACGTATCAGCCGGATTAGAGCGGTTTTACGTGTACATCTTCCCTCGGTAATATAAACGGAAAATCAGGAACATTTTAGTTAATTGTAATGAAAACACTTTGATTTTTATCATTTGTATTGGAAACAACATTGTCATGTCTTTTCTTGGATCTAAATAATACGAAACCTCACTCTATGATTTGAAGTTAAAATCCTCAAATATGGTTATATATTGACTTTTTTCACGTTTTTCATGTAGTTTGATATTACGTAAATATATTCATTTTTACCAATATTTCGATTCTATTTCATGTAGTATCACGATATGTGATTTGGCCTTCAAATCTCCGAATTTCGGATAATATTGCATTTAAGCAAGTTTTCTTGCATTTTGTTTCGTACGAAAAATCATCGAATTTAGCAATATTTTGACGTTTATCATCCCCTTTTCCTTTATGTGACTTAAACAAAATATCATCGAATTAGGCAATATTTTGCCGTTTTCCACGTTTTTGTGAATTTTCAGTCTATGGGTATTAATTCATATATATACGATAAAAATGATGCAAACCTATAATTGATTAGATAATAACCTTAAATACTTCATTTTCAGTCATCTATTTGTTTCTCGTTAAAATACTGAGTAAGATATTGAAAAATGGAGAAGTTCGGTTTTTATTGCATATATCGACGTTACAGCCGGATTAGAGCGGTTTTACGTGTACATCTTCCCTCGGTAATATAAACGGAAAATCAAGAACATTTTAGTTAATTCTAATGAAAACACATTATTTTTTATCATTTGTATTGGAAACAACATTGTCATATGTCTTTTCTTGGATCTAAATAATACGAAACCTCGCTCTATGATTTGAAGTTAAAATCATCAAATATGATTAAATAGTGACTTTTTTCACGTTTTTCATGTAGTTTGATACTACGTAAAGATATTCATTTTTACCAATATTTCGATTTTATTTCATGTAGTATCACGATATTTGATTTGGCCTTCAAATCTCAGAATTTCGCATAATATTGCATTTAAGCAAGTTTTCTTGCATTTTGCTTTGTACGAAAAATCATCGAATTTAGCAATATTTTGACGTTTATCATCCCCTTTTCCTTTATGTGACTTAAACAAAATATCATCGAATTAGGCAATATTTTGCCGTTTTCCACGTTTTTGTGAATTTTCAGTCTATGGGTATTAATTCATATATATACGATAAAAATGATGCAAACACATAATTGATTAGATAATAACCTTAAATACTTCATTTTCAATCATCTATTTGTTTCTCGTTAAAATACTGGGTAAGATATTGAAAAAGGGAGAAGTTCGGTTTTTATTGCATATATCGACGTTTCAGCCGGATTAGAGTGGTTTTACGTGTACATCTTCCCTCGGTAATATAAACTTAAAATCAAGAACATTTTAGTTAATTCTAATGAAAACACATTGTTTTTTATCATTTGTATTGGAAAGAACATTAACATATGTCTTTTCTTGGATCTAAATAATACGAAACCTCGCTCTATGATTTGAAGTTAAAATCCTAAAATATGGTTAAATAGTGACTATTTTCACGTTTTTCATGTAGTTTGATACTACGTAAATATATTCATTTTTACCAATATTTCGATTTTTTTCATGTAGTATCACGATATGTGATTTGGCCTTCAAATCTCAGAATTTCGCATAATATTGCATTTAAGCAAGTTTTCTTGCATTTTGTTTCGTACGAAAAATCATCGAATTTAGCAATATTTTGACGGTTATCATCCCCTTTTCCTTTATGTGACTTAAACAAAATATCATCGAATTAGGCAATATTTTGCCGTTTTCCACGTTTTTGTGAATTTTCAATCTATGGGTATTAATTCATATATATACGATAAAAATGATGCAAACCTATAATTGATTAGATAATAACCTTAAATACTTAATTTTCAATCATCTATTTGTTTCTCGTTAAAATGCTGAGTAAGATATTGAAAAGGGGAGAAGTTCGGTTTTTATTGCATATATCGACGTTTCAGACGGATTAGAGCGGTTTTACGTGTACATCTTCCCTCGGTAATATAAACGGAAAATCAGGAACATTTTAGTTAATTCTAATGAAAACACATTGATTTTTATCATTTGTATTGGAAACAACATTGTCATATGTCTTTTCTTGGATCTAAATAATACGAAACCTCGCTCTATGATTTGAAGTTAAAATCCTCAAATATGGTTAACTAGTGACTTTTTTCACGTTTTTCATGTAGTTTGATACTACGTAAATATATTCATTTTTACCAATATTTCGATTTTATTTCATGTAGTATCACGATATGTGATTTGGCCTTCAAATCTCAGAATTTCGCATAATGTTGCATTTTAAGCAAGTTTTCTTGCATTTTGTTTCGTACGAAAAATCATCGAAATTAGCATTATTTTGACGTTTATCATCCCCTTTTCCTTTATATTATTTAAGCAAAATATCATCGAATTACCCAATATTTTGCCGTTTTTCCACGTTTTTGTGAATTTTCAGTCTATAGGTATTAATTCATTATATATACGATAAAAATGATGCAAACACATAATTGATTAGATAATAACCTTAAATACTTCACTTTCAATCAACTATTTGTTTCTCGTTAAAATACTGAGCAAGATATTGAAAAGGGGAGAAGTTCTGTTTGTATTGCATATATCGACGTTTCAGCCGGAATAGAGCGATTTTCGTGTACATCTTCCATCGGTAATATTAACGGAAAATCAGGAACATTTTAGTTAATACTAATGAAAACACATTGATTTTTATCATTTGTATTGGAAACAACATTGTCATATGTCTTTTCTTGGATCTAAATAATACGAAACCTCGCTCTATGATTTGAAGTTAAAATCCTCAAATATGGTTATATAGTGACTTTTTCACGTTTTTCATGTAGTTTGATACTACGTAAATATATTCATTTTTACCAATTTTTCGATTTTATTTCATGTAGTATCACGATATGTGATTTGGCCTTCAAATCTCAGAATTTCGCATAATATTGCATTTTAAGCAAGTTTTCTTGCATTTTGTTTCGTACGAAAAATCATCGAATTAACAATATTTTGACGTTTATCATCCCCTTTTCCTTTATTTGATTTAATCAAAATATCATCGAATTACGCAATATTTTGCCGTTTTTCTACGTTTTTGTGAATTTTCAGTCTATAGGTATTAATTCATTATATATACGATAAAAATGATGCAAACACATAATTGATTAGATAATAACCTTAAATACTTCATTTTCAATCAACTATTTGTTTCTCGTTAAAATACTGAGTAAGATATTGAAAAGGGGAGAAGTTCGGTTTTTATTGCATATATCGACGTTTCAGCCGGATTAGAGCGGTTTTACGTGTACATCTTCCCTCGGTAATATAAACGGAAAATCAGGAACATTTTAGTTAATTGTATTGAAAACACATTGATTTTTATCATTTGTATTGAAAACACATTGATTTTTATCATTTGTATTGGAAACAACATTGTCATGTCTTTTCTTGGATCTAAATAATACGAAACCTCACTCTATGATTTGAAGTTAAAATCCTCAAATATGGTTATATATTGACTTTTTTCACGTTTTTCATGTAGTTTGATATTACGTAAATATATTCATTTTTACCAATATTTCGATTCTATTTCATGTAGTATCACGATATGTGATTTGGCCTTCAAATCTCAGAATTTCGCATAATACTGCATTTTAAGCAAGTTTTCTTGCATTTTGTTTCGTACGAAAAATCATCGCATTTAGCAATATTTTGACGTTTATCATCCCCTTTTCCTTTATGTGACTTAAACAAAATACCTTCGAATTAGGCAATATTTTGCCGTTTTCCACGTTTTTGTGAATATTCAGTCTATGGGTATTAATTCATATATATACGATAAAAATTATGCAAACACATAATTGATTAGATAATAACCTTAAATACTTCTTTTTCAATCATCTATTTGTTTCTAGTTAAAATACTGAGTAAGATATTGAAAAGGGAAGAAGTTCGGTTTTTATTGCATATATCGACGTTTCAGCCGGATTAGAGCGGTTTTACTTGTACATCTTCCCTCGGTAATATAAACGGAAAATCAGGAACATTTTAGTTAATTCTAATGAAAACACATTGATTTTTATCATTTGTATTGGAAACAGCATTGTCATAAGTCTTTTTTTGGATCTAAATAATACGAAACCTCGCTCTATGATTTGAAGTTAAAATCCTCAAATATGGTTAAATAGTGACTTTTTTCACGTTTTTCATGTAGTTTGATACTACGTAAATATATTCATTTTACCAATATTTCGATTTTATTTCATGTAGTATCACGATATGTGATTTGGCCTTCAAATCTCAGAATTTCGCATAATATTGCATTTAAGAAAGTTTTCTTGCATTTTGTTTCATACGAAAAATCATCGAATTTAGCAATATTTTGACGTTTATCATCCCCTTTTCCTTTATGTGACTTAAACAAAATATAATCGAATTAGGCAATATTTTGCCGTTTTCCACGTTTTTGTGAATTTTCAGTCTATGGGTATTAATTCATATATATACGATAAAAATGATGCAAACACATAATTGATTAGATAATAACCTTAAATACTTCATTTTCAATCATCTATATGTTTCTCGTTAAAATACTGAGTAAGATATTGAAAAAGGGAAAAGTTCGGTTTGTATTGCGTATATCGACGTTTCAGCCGGATTAGAGTGGTTTTACGTGTACATCTTCCCTCGGTAATATAAACGGAAAATCAAGAACATTTTAGTTAATTCTAATGAAAACACATTGTTTTTTATCATTTGTATTGGAAACAACATTGTCATATGTCTTTTCTTGGATCTAAATAATACGAAACCTCGCTCTATGATTTGAAGTTAAAATCCTCAAATATGGTTAAATAGTGACTATTTTCACGTTTTTCATGTAGTTTGATACTACGTAAATATATTCATTTTTACCAATATTTCGATTTTTTTCATGTAGTATCACGATATGTGATTTGGCCTTCAAATCTCAGAATTTCGCATAATATTGCATTTAAGCAAGTTTTCTTGCATTTTGTTTCGTACGAAAAATCATCGAATTTAGCAATATTTTGACGTTTATCATCCCCTTTTCCTTTATGTGACTTAAACAAAATATCATCGAATTAGGCAATATTTTGCCGTTTTCCACGTTTTTGTGAATTTTCAGTCTATGGGTATTAATTCATATATATACGATAAAAATGATGCAAACCTATAATTGATTAGATAATAACCTTAAATACTTCATTTTCAATCATCTATTTGTTTCTCGTTAAAATACTGAGTAAGATATTGAAAAGGGGAGAAGTTCGGTTTTTATTGCATATATCGACGTTTCAGCCGGATTAGAGCGGCTTTACGTGTACATCTTCCCTCGGTAATATAAACGGAAAATCAGGAACATTTTAGTTAATTCTAATGAAAACACATTGATTTTTATCATTTGTATTGGAAACAGCATTGTCATAAGTCTTTTCTTGGATCTAAATAATACGAAACCTCTCTCTATGATTTGATGTTAAAATCCTCAAATATGGTTAAATGGTGATTTTTTCACGTTTTTCATGTAGTTTGATACTACGTAAATATATTCATTTTTACCAATATTTCGATTCTATTTCATGTAGTATCACGATATGTGATTTGGCCTTCAAATCTCAGAATTTCGCATAATGTTACATTTTAAGCAAGTTTTCTTGCCTTTTGTTTCGTACGAAAAATCATCGAATTTAGCAATATTTTGACGTTTATCATCCCCTTTTCCTTTATGTGCCTTAAACAAAATATCATCGAATTAGGCAATATTTTGCCGTTTTCCACGTTTTTGTGAATTTTCAGTCTATTAGTATTAATTCATATATATACGATAAAAATGATGCAAACCTATAATTGATTAGATTATAACCTTAAATACTTCATTTTCAATCATTTATTTGTTTCTCGTTAAAATACTGAGTAAGATATTGAAAAGGGGATAAGTTCGGTTTTTATTGCACATATCGACGTTTCAGCCGGATTAGAGCGGTTTTACGTGTACATCTTCCCTCGGTAATATAAACGGAAAATCAGGAACATTTTAGTTAATTCTAATGAAAACACATTGATTTTTATCATTTGTATTGGAAACAACATTGTCATATGTCTTTTCTTGGATCTAAATAATACGAAACCTCGCTCTATGATTTGAAGTTAAAATCCTCAAATATGGTTAACTAGTGACTTTTTTCACGTTTTTCATGTAGTTTGATACTACGTAAATATATTCATTTTTACCAATATTTCGGTTTTATTTCATGTAGTATCACGATATGTGATTTGGCCTTCAAATCTCAGAATTTCGCATAATGTTGCATTTTAAGCAAGTTTTCTTGCATTTTGTTTCGTACGAAAAATCATCGAATTTAGCATTATTTTGACGTTTATCATCCCCTTTTCCTTTATATTATTTAAACAAAATATCATCGAATTACGCAATATTTTGCCGTTTTTCCACGTTTTTGTGAATTTTCAGTCTATAGGTATTAATTCATTATATATACGATAAAAATGATGCAAACACATAATTGATTAGATAATAACCTTAAACACTTCATTTTCAATCAACTATTTGTTTCTCG